>NW_026975229.1:906101-1143857 GCF_030014295.1 Loxodonta africana | reverse complement strand
CTGTACCCAGGGGTACCTCGGAAGGAAGGCCTGGCGACTGTACACAGAAGCACCTCGGAAGGAAGGCCTGGCGACTGTACACAGAAGTACCTCAGAAGAAAGTCCTGGTGACTCTACCCAGAGGGAACTGAGAAAGAAGGCCGGGTAACTGTACCCAGAGTTACCTGAGAAAGAAGGCCTTTGACTGTACCCAGAGGTACCTTTGAAGGAACGCCTGGTGACTGTACCCAAAGGTATCTCAGAAGGAAAGCCTGGTGACTGTACGCAGAGGTACCTCAGAAGGATGGCCTGGTGAGTCTACCCAGAGGTACCTCGGAAACAAAGCCTAATGACTGTACTCAGAGGTACCTCGGAAGGAAGGCCTGGGGACTATACCCAGAGGTACATCGGAAGGAAGGCCTGGTGACCATTCCCAGAGGTACCTCGGAAGGAAGGCCTGGTGACCGTACCCAGACGTACCTTGGAAGAAAGGCCTGGTGACTGTACCCAGAAGTACCTCGGAAGGAAGGCCTGGTAACTATACCCAGACGTATCTCTGAAGAAAGGCCTGGTGACTGTATTAAGAGTGGCCACGGAAGGAAGGCCTGGTTACTGTACCCAGAGGTACCTGAGAAGGAAGGCCTGGTGGGTGTACCCACAGGAACCTCAGATGGAAGGCCTGGTGACTGTACCCAGCGGTACCTCAGAATGAAAACCTGGTGATTGTACCCAGAGTTCCCTCTTAAGAAATGCCTGGTGACTGTACACAGAGATACCTCGGAAGGAACAGCTGGTGACTGTACCCGGCGATATTTCAGAAGAAAGACCTGGTGACTGTACCAAGAAGCACCTCAGAAGAAAGGCATGGTGACTATACCCAGAGGTACTTCGGAAGGAATGCCTGGTGACTGTACCCACAGGTACCTCGGAAGGAAGGCCTGGGGATTGTACCCAGAGGTACATCGGAAGGAAGGCCTGTTGAGCGTACCCAGAGATACCTCGGAAGGAAGGCTTGGTGACAGCACTCAGAGGTACCTGGGAAGGAAGGCCTGGTGACTGTACTCCGAGGTACCGCAGAAGGAATGCCTGGTGACAGTACCCAGACGTACCTCGGAAGAAAGTCCTGGTGAGTGTACTCAGAGGTACCTCGGAGGGAAGGTCTTGTGACTGTACCCAGAGTTACGTCGGAAGGAAGGCCTGGTGACTGCACCGAGAGGTTCCTCGGAAGGAAGGCCTGGTGAGTGTACCCAGGCGCACCTCGGAAGAAAGTTCTGGTGACTGTACTCAGAGGTACCGCAGAAGGAAAGCCTGGGGACTTTACCCAGAGATAACTTAGAAGGAATGCCTGGTGACTGTACACAGATGTACCTCGGAAGGAAGGCCTGGTGACCGCGCCCAGAGGTACGTCGGAAGGAAGGTCTGGGGACCGTACCCAGAGGGACCTCGGAAGAAATGCTTGGTGACGGTACTCAGAAGTACCTGGGAAGGAAGGCCTGGTGACTGTACTCGGAGGTACCGCAGAAGGAAGCCCTGTTGACTGTACCCAGAGGTATCTCAGAAGGAAGGCATGGTGACTGTACCCAGAGGTACCTCGGAAGGAAGGCCTAGTGACTGTACCCAGAGGTACCTCAGAAGGAATGCCTGGTGACTGTACTCAGAGGTACCGCGGAAAAAGGTCTGGTGAGTGTACCCAGATGTACCTCGGAAGGATGGTCTGGTGACTATACCCGGAGGTACCTCCGAAGGAAGGCCTGGTGACTGTACTCAGAGGTACCTCAGAAGAAATACCTCGTGACTGTACCCAGAGGTACCTGAGAAGGAAGGCCTGGTGACTGTACCCAGGGGAACCTTGGAAGGAAGGCCTGGTGACTGTACCTAGAGGTAAGTCCGAATGAGGCGTGGTGACTGTACCCAGGGCATCTCCCAAGGAAAGCCAGGTGACTGCAGCCAGAGGTACCTCAGAAGAAAGGCCTGCTGACTGTTCCGAGAAGTACCTCAGAAGGAAGGCCTGATGACTCTACCCAGACGTACCCCTTCAGAAAGGCCGGGTGACTGTACTCAGAGGTACCTCGGAAGGAAGGCCTGGTGACTGTACCCAGAGGTACGTCGGAAGGAAGGCCTGGTGACTGTACCTAGAGATAACTCGGAAGAAAGGAGTGGTGACTGTACCCAGGGTAACTCCCAAGGAAAGCCTGGTGACTGTAACCAGAGGTACCTCGGAAGGAAGGCCTGCTGACTGTAGCCAGAGTTACCTCCGAAGGAAGGCCTGGTGACTGTACCCAGAGGTAACTCGGAAGAAATGCCTGGTGACTCTAAACAGAGGTACCTCGGGAGAAATCCCTGGTGACTGTACCCAGAGGTACCTCAGAAGGAAGGCCTGGTGATTGTTCCTAGAGATACCTCCGAAAGGAAGGCCTGGTGACTGTACACAGAAGTACCTCGGAAGAAAGGCCTGGTGACTGTACCCAGAGCTAACTCAGAAGAAAGACCTCGTGACTGTACCCAGAGGTACCTCAGAAGGAAGGCCTGGTGATTGTACCTAGAGGTACCTCGGAAGGAAGGCCTGGTGACTGTACCCAGAGGGACCTCAGAAATAAGCCCGGGTGCTGTACCCAGAGGTACCTCAGAAGGAAGGCCGTTGACTGTACCCAGAGGGACCTCGGAAGAAAGGCCTGCTGACTGTACCCAGAGGGAACTGAGAAAAAAGGCAGGGTGACTGTACCCAGAGGGACCTCAGAAGGATGGCCTGGTGACTATACCCAGAGGTACCTCCGAAGGAAGGACTGGTGACTGTACCCAGAGGTATCTCGGAGGGAGGGCATAGTGACTTTACCCAGAGGTACATCGGAAGGAAGGTCCAGAGACTGTACCCAAAGGTACCTCGGAAGAAAGGCCCGGTGACTGTACCCAGAGGTATCTCAGAAGCAAGACCTGGTGACTGTACCCAGAGGTACCTCAGAAGGAATGCCTGGTGACTGTACTCAGAGGTACCGTGGAAAAAAGGCCTGGTGAGTGTACCCAGAGGTACCTCGGAAGGAAGGTCTGGTGACTCTACCCAGAGGTACCTTGGAAGGAAGGCCTGGTGACTACCCAGACGTACCTCCGAAGAAAGGCCTGGTGACTGTACTCAGAGGTACCCCAGAAGAAAAACCTCGTGACTGTACCCAGTGGTACCTCAGAAGGAAGGCATGATGACTGTACCCAGAGGTACCTCGGAAGGAAGGCCTGGTCACTGTACCCAGAGCTAACTCTGAAGGAATGCCTGGTGACTGTACCCAGAGGTACCTCGTGAGAAAGGCCTGGTGACTGTACCCAGAGGTACCTCAGAAGAAAGGCCTAGAGACTGTTCCCAGAGGGACCTCAGAAAGAAGGCCGTGTGACTGTACCCAGAGATACCTCTGAAGGAAGGCCTGTTGACTCTACCCATAGGTACCTCAGAAGGAAAGCCTGGTGACTGTACCCGCAGGTACGTCGTAAGAAAGGTCTGGTGAGGGTACACAGACTTACCTCGGAAACAAGGGCTGGTGACTGTATCCAAAGGTACCTCAGAGGGAAGGTCTGGTGACTGTACCCAGAGGTAGATCGGAAGAAAAGCCTGGTGACTGTACCTAGAGGGACCTCAGAAATAATCCCGGGTGACTGTACCCAGAGGTACCTCAGAAGGAAGGGCGGTGACTGTACCCAGAGGTACCTCCTAAGAAAGGCCTGGTGACTGTACCCAGAGGGACCTCAGAAATAAGCCCGGGTGCTGTACCCAGAGGTACCTCTGAAGGAAGGCCGTTGACTGTACCCAGAGGGACCTCGAAAGAAAGGCCTGCTGACTGTACCCAGAGGGAACTGAGAAAAAAGGCAGGGTGACTGTACCCAGAGGTACCTCAGAAGGAAGGCCTTTCACTGTACCCAGAGGTACCTCTGAAGGAACGCCTGGTGACTGTACCCATAGGTACCTCAGAAGGAACGACTGGAGACTGTAACCAGAGGTACCTGGCAAAACGGCCTGGTGAGTGTACCCAGAGGTACCTCGGAAACTAGTCTTGATGACAGTACCAACAGGTACTTCGGAAGGAAGGCCTGGAGACTCTACCCAGACGTACCCCTTCAGAAAGGCCTGGTGACTGTACCCAGAGGTACCTCAGAAGAAAGGCCTAGAGACTGTTCCCAGAGGGACCTCAGAAAGAAGGCCGTGTGACTGTACCCAGAGATACCTCTGAAGGAAGGCCTGTTGACTCTACCCGTACGTACTCAGAAGGAAAGCCTGGTGACTGTACCCGCAGGTACGTCGTAAGAAAGGTCTGGTGAGTGTACACAGACTTACCTCGGAAACAAGGGCTGGTGACTGTATCCAAAGGTACCTCAGAGGGAAGGTCTGGTGACTGTACCCAGAGGTAGATCGGAAGAAAAGCCTGGTGACTGTACCTAGAGGGACCTCAGAAATAATCCCGGGTGACTGTACCCAGAGGTACCTCAGAGGGAAGGGCGGTGACTGTACCCAGAGGTACCTCCTAAGGAAGGCCTGGTGACTGTAACGAGAAGTTCCTCAGAAGAAAAGCTTGATGACTCTACCCAAACGTACCCCTTAATAAAGGCCGGATGACTGTACTCAGAGGTACCTCGGAAGGAAGGCCTGCTGACTCTACCCAGAGGGACCTCGGAAGGAAGGCCAGGTGACTGTACCCAGAGGTACCTGGAAAGGAAGGCCCGGTGATTGTACCCAGAGGTACCTCGGAAGGAAGGCCTGGTGACTGTACCCAGACGCACTTCGGAAGAAAGTCCTGGTGACTGTATTCAGAGGTACCTCGAAAGGAAGGCCTGGGGACTTTACCCAGGGATACCTTAGAAGGAATGCCTGGTTACTGTACCCAGATGTACCTCGGAAGGAAGGCCTGGTGACTGTACCCAGAGATACCTGGGAAGAAATGCCTGATGACACTACCCAGAGGTACCTCGGAAGGAAGCCCTGCTGACTGTACCCAGAGGTACCTGGAAAGGAAGGCCTGGTGACTGTCCTCAGAGGTACCTCAGAAGAAATACCTCGTGACTGTACCCAGACGTACCTGAGAAGGAAGGCCTGGTGACTGTACCCAGGGGTACCTCGGAACGAAGGCCTGGTGACTGTACCTAGAGGTAACTCCGAAAGAGGCGTGGTGACTGTACCCAGGGTATCTCCCAAGGAAAGCCAGGTGACTGCAGCCAGAGGTACCTCGGAAGAAAGGCCTGCTGACTGTTCCGAGAAGTACCTCAGAAGGAAGGCCTGATGACTCTACCCAGACGTACCCCTTCAGAAAGGCCGGGTGACTGTACTCAGAGGTACCTCGGAAGGAAGGCCTGGTGACTGTACCTAGAGATAACTCGGAAGAAAGGGGTGGTGACTGTACCCAGGGTAACTCCCAAGGAAAGCCTGGTGACTGTAACCAGAGGTACCTCGGAAGGAAGGCCTGCTGACTGTAGCCAGAGTTACCTCCGAAGGAAGGCCTGGTGACTGTACCCAGAGGTAACTCGGAAGAAATGCCTGGTGACTCTAAACAGAGGTACCTCGGGAGGAATCCCTGGTGACTGTACCCAGAGGTACCTCAGAAGGAAGGCCTGGTGATTGTTCCTAGAGATACCTCCGAAAGGAAGGCCTGGTGACTGTACACAGAAGTACCTCGGAAGAAAGGCCTGGTGACTGTACCCAGAGCTAACTCAGAAGAAAGACCTCGTGACTGTACCCAGAGGTACCTCAGAAGGAAGGCCTGGTGATTGTACCTAGAGGTACCTCGGAAGGAAGGCCTGGTGACTGTACCCAGAGGGACCTCAGAAATAAGCCCGGGTGCTGTACCCAGAGGTACCTCAGAAGGAAGGCCGTTGACTGTACCCAGAGGGACCTCGGAAGAAAGGCCTGCTGACTGTACCCAGAGGGAACTGAGAAAGAAGGCAGAGTGACTGTACCCAGAGGGACCTCAGAAGGAAGGCCTTTGACTGTACCCAGAGGTAACCCTGAAGGAACGCCTGGTGATTGTACCCATAGGTACCTCAGAAGGAACAACTGGAGACTGTAACCAGAGGTACCTCGTAAGAACGGCCTGGTGAGTGTACCCAGAGGTACCTCGGAAACTAGTCCTGATGACTGTACCCACAGGTACTTCGGAAGGAAGGGCTGGAGACTGTACCTAGACGTACCTCGGAAGAAAGGCCTGGTGACTGTAGTCAGAGGTACCTGGGAAGGAAGGTCTGGTGACTGTACCCAGAGGTACCTCGGAAGGAAGGCCTGGTCACTGTACCCAGAGCTAATTCTGAAGGAATGCCTGGTGACTGTACCCAGAGGTACCTCGTAAGAAAGGCCTGGTGACTGTACCCAGAGGTACCTCAGAAGCAAGGCCTGGTGACTGTACCAAGAGGTAACTCGTAGGAAAGGCGTGGTGAGTGTACCCAGGGTAATTCCCACGGAAAGCCTGGTGACTGTAACCAGAGTTACCTCGGGAGGAAGGCCTGGTGACTGTAACGAGAAGTTCCTCAGAAGGAAAGCCTGATGACTCTACCCAAACGTACCCCTTAATAAAGGCCGGATGACTGTACTCAGAGGTACCTCGGAAGGAAGGCCTGCTGACTCTACCCAGAGGGACCTCGGAAGGAAGGCCAGGTGACTGTACCCAGAGGTACCTGGAAAGGAAGGCCCGGTGATTGTACCCAGAGGTACCTCGGAAGGAAGGCCTGGTGACTGTACCCAGACGCACTTCGGAAGAAAGTCCTGGTGACTGTATTCAGAGGTACCTCGAAAGGAAGGCCTGGGGACTTTACCCAGGGATACCTTAGAAGGAATGCCTGGTTACTGTACCCAGATGTACCTCGGAAGGAAGGCCTGGTGACTGTACCCAGAGATACCTGGGAAGAAATGCCTGATGACACTACCCAGAGGTACCTCGGAAGGAAGCCCTGCTGACTGTACCCAGAGGTACCTGGAAAGGAAGGCCTGGTGACTGTCCTCAGAGGTACCTCAGAAGAAATACCTCGTGACTGTACCCAGACGTACCTGAGAAGGAAGGCCTGGTGACTGTACCCAGGGGTACCTCGGAACGAAGGCCTGGTGACTGTACCTAGAGGTAACTCCGAAAGAGGCGTGGTGACTGTACCCAGGGTATCTCCCAAGGAAAGCCAGGTGACTGCATCCAGAGGTACCTCGGAAGAAAGGCCTGCTGACTGTTCCGAGAAGTACCTCAGAAGGAAGGCCTGATGACTCTACCCAGACGTACCCCTTCAGAAAGGCCGGGTGACTGTACTCAGAGGTACCTCGGAAGGAAGGCCTGGTGACTGTACCCAGAGGTACGTCGGAAGGAAGGCCTGGTGACTGTACCTAGAGATAACTCGGAAGAAAGGGGTGGTAACTGTACCCAGGGTAACTCCCAAGGAAAGCCTGGTGACTGTAACCAGAGGTACCTCGGAAGGAAGGCCTGCTGACTGTAGCCAGAGTTACCTCCGAAGGAAGGCCTGGTGACTGTACCCAGAGGTAACTCGGAAGAAATGCCTGGTGACTCTAAACAGAGGTACCTCGGGAGGAATCCCTGGTGACTGTACCCAGAGGTACCTCAGAAGGAACGCCTGGTGATTGTTCCTAGAGATACCTCCGAAAGGAAGGCCTGGTGACTGTACACAGAAGTACCTCGGAAGAAAGGCCTGGTGACTGTACCCAGAGCTAACTCAGAAGAAAGACCTCGTGACTGTACCCAGAGGTACCTCAGAAGGAAGGCCTGGTGATTGTACCTAGAGGTACCTCGGAAGGAAGGCCTGGTGACTGTACCCAGACGCACTTCGGAAGAAAGTCCTGGTGACTGTATTCAGAGGTACCTCGAAAGGAAGGCCTGGGGACTTTACCCAGGGATACCTTAGAAGGAATGCCTGGTTACTGTACCCAGATGTACCTCGGAAGGAAGGCCTGGTGACTGTGCCCAGAGATACCTGGGAAGAAATGCCTGATGACACTACCCAGAGGTACCTCGGAAGGAAGCCCTGCTGACTGTACCCAGAAGTACCTGGAAAGGAAGGCCTGGTGACTGTCCTCAGAGGTACCTCAGAAGAAATACCTCGTGACTGTACCCGGACGTACCTGAGAAGGAAGGCCTGGTGACTGTACCCAGGGGTACCTCGGAACGAAGGCCTGGTGACTGTACCTAGAGGTAACTCCGAAAGAGGCGTGGTGACTGTACCCAGGGTATCTCCCAAGGAAAGCCAGGTGACTGCAGCCAGAGGTACCTCGGAAGACAGGCCTGCTGACTGTTCCGAGAAGTACCTCAGAAGGAAGGCCTGATGACTCTACCCAGACGTACCCCTTCAGAAAGGCCGGGTGACTGTACTCAGAGGTACCTCGGAAGGAAGGCCTGGTGACTGTACCCAGAGGTACGTCGGAAGGAAGGCCTGGTGACTGTACCTAGAGATAACTCGGAAGAAAGGGGTGGTGACTGTACCCAGGGTAACTCCCAAGGAAAGCCTGGTGACTGTAACCAGAGGTACCTCGGAAGGAAGGCCTGCTGACTGTGGCCAGAGTTACCTCCGAACGAAGGCCTGGTGACTGTACCCAGAGGTAACTCGGAAGAAATGCCTGGTGACTCTAAACAGAGGTACCTCGGGAGGAATCCCTGGTGACTGTACCCAGAGGTACCTCAGAAGGAAGGCCTGGTGATTGTTCCTAGAGATACCTCCGAAAGGAAGGCCTGGTGACTGTACACAGAAGTACCTCGGAAGAAAGGCCTGGTGACTGTACCCAGAGCTAACTCAGAAGAAAGACCTCGTGACTGTACCCAGAGGTACCTCAGAAGGAAGGCCTGGTGATTGTACCTAGAGGTACCTCGGAAGGAAGGCCTGGTGACTGTACCCAGAGGGACCTCAGAAATAAGCCCGGGTGCTGTACCCAGAGGTACCTCAGAAGGAAGGCCGTTGACTGTACCCAGAGGGACCTCGGAAGAAAGGCCTGCTGACTGTACCCAGAGGGAACTGAGAAAGAAGGCAGAGTGACTGTACCCAGAGGGACCTCAGAAGGAAGGCCTTTGACTGTACCCAGAGGTAACCCTGAAGGAACGCCTGGTGATTGTACCCATAGGTACCTCAGAAGGAACGACTGGAGACTGTAACCAGAGGTACCTCGTAAGAACGGCCTGGTGAGTGTACCCAGAGGTACCTCGGAAACTAGTCCTGATGACTGTACCCACAGGTACTTCGGAAGGAAGGGCTGGAGACTGTACCTAGACGTACCTCGGAAGAAAGGCCTGGTGACTGTAGTCAGAGGTACCTCGGAAGGAAGGTCTGGTGACTGTACCCAGAGGTACCTCGGAAGGAAGGCCTGGTCACTGTACCCAGAGCTAATTCTGAAGGAATGCCTGGTGACTGTACCCAGAGGTACCTCAGAAGCAAGGCCTGGTGACTGTACCAAGAGGTAACTCGTAGGAAAGGCGTGGTGAGTGTACCCAGGGTAATTCCCACGGAAAGCCTGGTGACTGTAACCAGAGTTACCTCGGGAGGAAGGCCTGGTGACTGTAACGAGAAGTTCCTCAGAAGGAAAGCCTGATGACTCTACCCAAACGTACCCCTTAATAAAGGCCGGATGACTGTACTCAGAGGTACCTCGGAAGGAAGGCCTGCTGACTCTACCCAGAGGGACCTCGGAAGGAAGGCCAGGTGACTGTACCCAGAGGTACCTGGAAAGGAAGGCCCGGTGATTGTACCCAGAGGTACCTCGGAAGGAAGGCCTGCTGACTCTACCCAGAGGGACCTCGGAAGGAAGGCCAGGTGACTGTACCCAGAGGTACCTGGAAAGGAAGGCCCGGTGATTGTACCCAGAGGTACCTCGGAAGGAAGGCCTGGTGACTGTACCCAGACGCACTTCGGAAGAAAGTCCTGGTGACTGTATTCAGAGGTACCTCGAAAGGAAGGCCTGGGGACTTTACCCAGGGATACCTTAGAAGGAATGCCTGGTTACTGTACCCAGATGTACCTCGGAAGGAAGGCCTGGTGACTGTACCCAGAGATACCTGGGAAGAAATGCCTGATGACACTACCCAGAGGTACCTCGGAAGGAAGCCCTGCTGACTGTACCCAGAGGTACCTGGAAAGGAAGGCCTGGTGACTGTCCTCAGAGGTACCTCAGAAGAAATACCTCGTGACTGTACCCAGACGTACCTGAGAAGGAAGGCCTGGTGACTGTACCCAGGGGTACCTCGGAAGGAAGGCCTGGTGACTGTACCTAGAGGTAACTCCGAAAGAGGCGTGGTGACTGTACCCAGGGTATCTCCCAAGGAAAGCCAGGTGACTGCAGCCAGAGGTACCTCGGAAGAAAGGCCTGCTGACTGTTCCGAGAAGTACCTCAGAAGGAAGGCCTGATGACTCTACCCAGACGTACCCCTTCAGAAAGGCCGGGTGACTGTACTCAGAGGTACCTCGGAAGGAAGGACTGCTGACTGTACCCAGAGGTACGTCGGAAGGAAGGCCTGGTGACTGTACCTAGAGATAACTCGGAAGAAAGGGGTGGTAACTGTACCCAGGGTAACTCCCAAGGAAAGCCTGGTGACTGTAACCAGAGGTACCTCGGAAGGAAAGCCTACTGACTGTAGCCAGAGTTACCTCCGAAGGAAGGCCTGGTGACTGTACCCAGAGGTAACTCGGAAGAAATGCCTGGTGACTCTAAACAGAGGTACCTCGGGAGGAATCCCTGGTGACTGTACCCAGAGGTACCTCAGAAGGAAGGCCTGGTGATTGTTCCTAGAGATACCTCCGAAAGGAAAGCCTGGTGACTGTACACAGAAGTACCTCGGAAGAAAGGCCTGGTGACTGTACCCAGAGCTAACTCAGAAGAAAGACCTCGTGACTGTACCCAGAGGTACCTCAGAAGGAAGGCCTGGTGATTGTACCTAGAGGTACCTCGGAAGGAAGGCCTGGTGACTGTACCCAGACGCACTTCGGAAGAAAGTCCTGGTGACTGTATTCAGAGGTACCTCGAAAGGAAGGCCTGGGGACTTTACCCAGGGATACCTTAGAAGGAATGCCTGGTTACTGTACCCAGATGTACCTCGGAAGGAAGGCCTGGTGACTGTGCCCAGAGATACCTGGGAAGAAATGCCTGATGACACTACCCAGAGGTACCTCGGAAGGAAGCCCTGCTGACTGTACCCAGAGGTACCTGGAAAGGAAGGCCTGGTGACTGTCCTCAGAGGTACCTCAGAAGAAATACCTCGTGACTGTACCCAGACATACCGGAGAAGGAAGGCCTGGTGACTGTACCCAGGGGTACCTCGGAACGAAGGCCTGGTGACTGTACCTAGAGGTAACTCCGAAAGAGGCGTGGTGACTGTACCCAGGGTATCTCCCAAGGAAAGCCAGGTGACTGCAGCCAGAGGTACCTCGGAAGAAAGGAATGCTGACTGTTCCGAGAAGTACCTCAGAAGGAAGGCCTGATGACTCTACCCAGACGTACCCCTTCAGAAAGGCCGGGTGACTGTACTCAGAGGTACCTCGGAAGGAAGGCCTGGTGACTGTACCTAGAGATAACTCGGAAGAAAGGGGTGGTGACTGTACCCAGGGTAACTCCCAAGGAAAGCCTGGTGACTGTAACCAGAGGTACCTCGGAAGGAAGGCCTGCTGACTGTGGCCAGAGTTACCTCCGAACGAAGGCCTGGTGACTGTACCCAGAGGTAACTCGGAAGAAATGCCTGGTGACTCTAAACAGAGGTACCTCGGGAGGAATCCCTGGTGACTGTACCCAGAGGTACCTCAGAAGGAAGGCCTGGTGATTGTTCCTAGAGATACCTCCGAAAGGAAGGCCTGGTGACTGTACACAGAAGTACCTCGGAAGAAAGGCCTGGTGACTGTACCCAGAGCTAACTCAGAAGAAAGACCTCGTGACTGTACCCAGAGGTACCTCAGAAGGAAGGCCTGGTGATTGTACCTAGAGGTACCTCGGAAGGAAGGCCTGGTGACTGTACCCAGAGGGACCTCAGAAATAAGCCCGGGTGCTGTACCCAGAGGTACCTCAGAAGGAAGGCCGTTGACTGTACCCAGAGGGACCTCGGAAGAAAGGCCTGCTGACTGTACCCAGAGGGAACTGAGAAAGAAGGCAGAGTGACTGTACCCAGAGGGACCTCAGAAGGAAGGCCTTTGACTGTACCCAGAGGTAACCCTGAAGGAACGCCTGGTGATTGTACCCATAGGTACCTCAGAAGGAACGACTGGAGACTGTAACCAGAGGTACCTCGTAAGAACGGCCTGGTGAGTGTACCCAGAGGTACCTCGGAAACTAGTCCTGATGACTGTACCCACAGGTACTTCGGAAGGAAGGGCTGGAGACTGTACCTAGACGTACCTCGGAAGAAAGGCCTGGTGACTGTAGTCAGAGGTACCTCGGAAGGAAGGTCTGGTGACTGTACCCAGAGGTACCTCGGAAGGAAGGCCTGGTGACTGTACCCAGACGCACTTCGGAAGAAAGTCCTGGTGACTGTACCCAGAGGTACCTCGGAAGGAAGGCCTGGTCACTGTACCCAGAGCTAATTCTGAAGGAATGCCTGGTGACTGTACCCAGAGGTACCTCAGAAGCAAGGCCTGGTGACTGTACCAAGAGGTAACTCGTAGGAAAGGCGTGGTGAGTGTACCCAGGGTAATTCCCACGGAAAGCCTGGTGACTGTAACCAGAGTTACCTCGGGAGGAAGGCCTGGTGACTGTAACGAGAAGTTCCTCAGAAGGAAAGCCTGATGACTCTACCCAAACGTACCCCTTAATAAAGGCCGGATGACTGTACTCAGAGGTACCTCGGAAGGAAGGCCTGCTGACTCTACCCAGAGGGACCTCGGAAGGAAGGCCAGGTGACTGTACCCAGAGGTACGTGGAAAGGAAGGCCCGGTGATTGTACCCAGAGGTACCTCGGAAGGAAGGCCTGCTGACTCTACCCAGAGGGACCTCGGAAGGAAGGCCAGGTGACTGTACCCAGAGGTACCTGGAAAGGAAGGCCCGGTGATTGTACCCAGAGGTACCTCGGAAGGAAGGCCTGGTGACTGTACCCAGACGCACTTCGGAAGAAAGTCCTGGTGACTGTATTCAGAGGTACCTCGAAAGGAAGGCCTGGGGACTTTACCCAGGGATACCTTAGAAGGAATGCCTGGTTACTGTACCCAGATGTACCTCGGAAGGAAGGCCTGGTGACTGTGCCCAGAGATACCTGGGAAGAAATGCCTGATGACACTACCCAGAGGTACCTCGGAAGGAAGCCCTGCTGACTGTACCCAGAGGTACCTGGAAAGGAAGGCCTGGTGACTGTCCTCAGAGGTACCTCAGAAGAAATACCTCGTGACTGTACCCAGACGTACCTGAGAAGGAAGGCCTGGTGACTGTACCCAGGGGTACCTCGGAACGAAGGCCTGGTGACTGTACCTAGAGGTAACTCCGAAAGAGGCGTGGTGACTGTACCCAGGGTATCTCCCAAGGAAAGCCAGGTGACTGCAGCCAGAGGTACCTCGGAAGAAAGGCCTGCTGACTGTTCCGAGAAGTACCTCAGAAGGAAGGCCTGATGACTCTACCCAGACGTACCCCTTCAGAAAGGCCGGGTGACTGTACTCAGAGGTACCTCGGAAGGAAGGCCTGGTGACTGTACCTAGAGATAACTCGGAAGAAAGGGGTGGTGACTGTACCCAGGGTAACTCCCAAGGAAAGCCTGGTGACTGTAACCAGAGGTACCTCGGAAGGAAGGCCTGCTGACTGTAGCCAGAGTTACCTCCGAAGGAAGGCCTGGTGACAGTACCCAGAGGTAACTCGGAAGAAATGCCTGGTGACTCTAAACAGAGGTACCTCGGGAGGAATCCCTGGTGACTGTACCCAGAGGTACCTCAGAAGGAACGCCTGGTGATTGTTCCTAGAGATACCTCCGAAAGGAAGGCCTGGTGACTGTACACAGAAGTACCTCGGAAGAAAGGCCTGGTGACTGTACCCAGAGCTAACTCAGAAGAAAGACCTCGTGACTGTACCCAGAGGTACCTCAGAAGGAAGGCCTGGTGATTGTACCTAGAGGTACCTCGGAAGGAAGGCCTGGTGACTGTACCCAGAGGGACCTCAGAAATAAGCCCGGGTGCTGTACCCAGAGGTACCTCAGAAGGAAGGCCGTTGACTGTACCCAGAGGGACCTCGGAAGAAAGGCCTGCTGACTGTACCCAGAGGGAACTGAGAAAGAAGGCAGAGTGACTGTACCCAGAGGGACCTCAGAAGGAAGGCCTTTGACTGTACCCAGAGGTAACCCTGAAGGAACGCCTGGTGATTGTACCCATAGGTACCTCAGAAGGAACGACTGGAGACTGTAACCAGAGGTACCTCGTAAGAACGGCCTGGTGAGTGTACCCAGAGGTACCTCGGAAACTAGTCCTGATGACTGTACCCACAGGTACTTCGGAAGGAAGGGCTGGAGACTGTACCTAGACGTACCTCGGAAGAAAGGCCTGGTGACTGTAGTCAGAGGTACCTCGGAAGGAAGGTCTGGTGACTGTACCCAGAGGTACCTCGGAAGGAAGGCCTGGTCACTGTACCCAGAGCTAATTCTGAAGGAATGCCTGGTGACTGTACCCAGAGGTACCTCGTAAGAAAGGCCTGGTGACTGTACCCAGAGGTACCTCAGAAGCAAGGCCTGGTGACTGTACCAAGAGGTAACTCGTAGGAAAGGCGTGGTGAGTGCACCCAGGGTAATTCCCACGGAAAGCCTGGTGACTGTAACCAGAGTTACCTCGGGAGGAAGGCCTGGTGACTGTAACGAGAAGTTCCTCAGAAGGAAAGCCTGATGACTCTACCCAAACGTACCCCTTAATAAAGGCCGGATGACTGTACTCAGAGGTACCTCGGAAGGAAGGCCTGCTGACTCTACCCAGAGGGACCTCGGAAGGAAGGCCAGGTGACTGTACCCAGAGGTACCTGGAAAGGAAGGCCCGGTGATTGTACCCAGAGGTACCTCGGAAGGAAGGCCTGCTGACTCTACCCAGAGGGACCTCGGAAGGAAGGCCAGGTGACTGTACCCAGAGGTACCTGGAAAGGAAGGCCCGGTGATTGTACCCAGAGGTACCTCGGAAGGAAGGCCTGGTGACTGTACCCAGACGCACTTCGGAAGAAAGTCCTGGTGACTGTACTCAGAGGTACCTCGGAAGGAAGGCCTGGGGACTTTACCCAGGGATACCTTAGAAGGAATGCCCGGTTACTGTACCCAGATGCACCTCGGAAGGAAGGCCTGGTGACTGTACCCAGAGATACCTGGGAAGAAATGCCTGATGACACTACCCAGAGGTACCTCGGAAGGAAGCCCTGCTGATGTACCCAGAGGTACCTGGAAAGGAAGGCCTGGTGACTGTCCTCAGAGGTACCTCAGAAGAAATACCTCGTGACTGTACCCAGACGTACCTGAGAACGAAGGCCTGGTGACTGTACCCAGGGGTACCTCGGAAGGAAGGCCTGGTGACTGTACCCAGAGGTAACTCGGAAGAAATGCCTGGTGACTCTAAACAGAGGTACCTCGGGAGGAATCCCTGGTGACTGTACCCAGAGGTACCTCAGAAGGAAGGCCTGGTGATTGTTCCTAGAGATACCTCCGAAAGGAAGGCCTGGTGACTGTACACAGAAGTACCTCGGAAGAAAGGCCTGGTGACTGTACCCAGAGCTAACTCAGAAGAAAGACCTCGTGACTGTACCCAGAGGTACCTCAGAAGGAAGGCCTGGTGATTGTACCTAGAGGTACCTCGGAAGGAAGGCCTGGTGACTGTACCCAGAGGGACCTCAGAAATAAGCCCGGGTGCTGTACCCAGAGGTACCTCAGAAGGAAGGCCTTTGACTGTACCCAGAGGTACTCCTGAAGGAACGCCTGGTGATTGTACCCATAGGTACCTCAGAAGGAACGACTGGAGACTGTAACCAGAGGTACCTCGCAAAACGGCCTGGTAGGTGTATCCAGAGGTACCTCGGAAACTAGTACTGATGACTGTATCCACAGGTACTTCGGAAGGAAGGCCTGGAGACTGTACCCAGACGTACCTCGGAAGAAAGGCCTGGTGACTGTAGTCAGAGGTACCTCGAAAGGAAGGCCTGGTGACTGTACCCAGGGGTACCTGGGAAGGAAGGCCTGGCGACTGTACCCAGAGCTAACTCAGAAGGAGCGCCTGGTGATTGTACCCAGAGCTACTTCGGAAGGAAAGCCTGGTGGCTTAACTGAGAAGTGCCTCGGAAGGAAGGCCTGGTGACCGTACCCAGAGGTACCTCGAAAGAAATGCTTGGTGACGGTACTTAGAAGTACCTGGGAAGGAAGGACTGGTGACAGTACTCGGAGGTACCGCAGAAGGAAGGCCTGGTGACTGTACCCAGGGGTATCTCAGAAGGAAGGCCTGGTGACTGTACCCAGAGGTAACTCGTAAGGAAGGCCTGGTGACTGTACCCAGAGGTACCTGAGAAGCAATGCCTGATGACTGTACTCAGAGGTACCGCGGAAAAAAGGCCTGGTGAGTGTACCCAGAGGTACCTCGGAAGGATGGCCTGGTGACTATACCCAGAGGTACCTCCGAAGGAAGGACTGCTGACTGTACCCAGAGGTATCTCGGAGGGAGGGCATAGTGACTTTACCCAGAGGTACCTCGGAAGGAAGGTCCAGAGACTGTACCCAAAGGTACCTCGGAAGAAAGGCCCGGTGACTGTACCCAGAGGTATCTCAGAAGCAAGACCTGGTGACTGTACCCAGAGGTACCTCAGAAGGAATGCCTGGTGACTGTACTCAGAGGTACCGTGGAAAAAAGGCCTGGTGAGTGTACCCAGAGGTACCTCGGAAGGAAGGTCTGGTGACTCTACCCAGAGGTACCTTGGAAGGAAGGCCTGGTGACTACCCAGACATACCTCCGAAGAAAGGCCTGGTGACTGTACTCAGAGGTACCCCAGAAGAAAAACCTCGTGACAGTACCCAGTGGTACCTCAGAAGGAAAGACTGGTGACTGTACCCAGAGGTATCTCGGAGGGAGGGCATAGTGACTTTACCCAGAGGTACCTCGGAAGGAAGGTCCAGAGACTGTACCCAAAAGTACCTCGGAAGAAAGGCCTCGTGACTGTACATAGAGACACCACGGAAGGAAGGCCTGGTGACTGTACCCAGAGGTACCTTGGAAGGAAGGCCTGGTGACTACCCAGACGTACCTCCGAAGAAAGGCCTGGTGACTGTACTCAGAGGTACCCCAGAAGAAAAACCTCGTGACTGTACCCAGTGGTACCTCAGAAGGAAGGCATGATGACTGTACCCAGAGGTACCTCGGAAGGAAGGCCTGGTCACTGTACCCAGAGCTAACTCTGAAGGAATGCCTGGTGACTGTACCCAGAGGTACCTCGTGAGAAAGGCCTGGTGACTGTACCCAGAGGTACCTCAGAAGAAAGGCCTAGAGACTGTTCCCAGAGGGACCTCAGAAAGAAGGCCGTGTGACTGTACCCAGAGATACCTCTGAAGGAAGGCCTGTTGACTCTACCCGTACGTACTCAGAAGGAAAGCCTGGTGACTGTACCCGCAGGTACGTCGTAAGAAAGGTCTGGTGAGGGTACACAGACTTACCTCGGAAACAAGGGCTGGTGACTGTATCCAAAGGTACCTCAGAGGGAAGGTCTGGTGACTGTACCCAGAGGTAGATCGGAAGAAAAGCCTGGTGATTGTACCTAGAGGGACCTCAGAAATAAGCCCGGGTGCTGTACCCAGAGGTACCTCAGAAGGAAGGCCGTTGACTGTACCCAGAGGGACCTCGGAAGAAAGGCCTTTCACTGTACCCAGAGGTACCTCTGAAGGAACGCCTGGTGACTGTACCCAGAGGGAACTGAGAAAAAAGGCAGGGTGACTGTACCCAGAGGTACCTCAGAAGGAAGGCCTTTCACTGTACCCAGAGGTACCTCTGAAGGAACGCCTGGTGACTGTACCCATAGGTACCTCAGAAGGAACGACTGGAGACTGTAACCAGAGGTACCTCGCAAAACGGCCTGGTGAGTGTACCCAGAGGTACCTCGGAAACTAGTCCTGATGACAGTACCAACAGGTACTTCGGAAGGAAGGCCTGGAGACTGTACCCAGACGTACCTCGGAAGAAAGGCCTGGTGACTGTAGTCAGAGGTACCTCGGAAGGAAGGCCTGGTGACTGTACCCAGAGGTACCCGGGAAGAAATGCCTGATGACACTACCCAGAGGTACCTCGGAAAGAAGCCCTGCTGACTGTACCCAGAGGTACCTGGAAAGGAAGTCCTGGTGACTGTACTCAGAGGTACCTCAGAAGAAATACCTCGTGACTGTACCCAGAGGTACCTGAGAAGGAAGGCCTGGTGACTGTACCCAGAGGTACCTCGGAAGGAAGGCCTGGTCACTGTACCCAGAGCTAATTCTGAAGGAATGCCTGGTGACTGTACCTAGAGGTACCTCGGAAGGAAGGCCTGGTGACTGTACCCAGAGGGACCTCAGAAATAAGCCCGGGTGCTGTACCCAGAGGGACCTCAGAAGGAAGGCCTTTGACTGTACCCAGAGGTACCCCTGAAGGAACGCCTGGTGATTTTACCCATAGGTACCTCAGAAGGAACGACTGGAGACTGTAACCAGAGGTACCTCTTAAGAACGGCCTGGTGAGTGTATCCAGAGGTACCTCGGAAACTAGTCCTGATGACTGTACCCACAGGTACTTCGGAAGGAAGGCCTGGAGACTGTACCCAGACGTACCTCGGAAGAAAGGCCTGGTGACTGTAGTCAGAGGTACCTCGGAAGGAAGGCCTGGTGACTGTACCCAGGGGTACCTGGGAAGGAAGGCCTAGTGACTGTACCCAGAGCTAACTCAGAAGGAGCGCCTGGTGATTGTACCCAGAGGTACTTGGGAAGGAAAGCCTGGTGGCTTAACTCAGAAGTGTCTCGGAAGGAAGGCCTGGTGACCGTACCCAGAGGTACCTCGAAAGAAATGCTTGGTGACGGTACTTAGAAGTACCTGGGAAGGAAGGACTGGTGACAGTACTCGGAGGTACCGCAGAAGGAAGGCCTGGTGACTGTACCCAGGGGTATCTCAGAAGGAAGGCCTGGTGACTGTACCCAGAGGTAACTCGTAAGGAAGGCCTGGTGACTGTACCCAGAGGTACCTGAGAAGGAATGCCTGGTGACTGTACTCAGAGGTACCGCGGAAAAAAGGCCTGGTGAGTGTACCCAGAGGTACCTCGGAAGGATGGCCTGGTGACTATACCCAGAGGTACCTCCGAAGGAAGGACTGCTGACTGTACCCAGAGGTATCTCGGAGGGAGGGCATAGTGACTTTACCCAGAGGTACCTCGGAAGGAAGGTCCAGAGACTGTACCCAAAGGTACCTCGGAAGAAAGGCCCGGTGACTGTACCCAGAGGTATCTCAGAAGCAAGACCTGGTGACTGTACCCAGAGGTACCTCAGAAGGAATGCCTGGTGACTGTACTCAGAGGTACCGTGGAAAAAAGGCCTGGTGAGTGTACCCAGAGGTACCTCGGAAGGAAGGTCTGGTGACTCTACCCAGAGGTACCTTGGAAGGAAGGCCTGGTGACTACCCAGACGTACCTCCGAAGAAAGGCCTGGTGACTGTACTCAGAGGTACCCCAGAAGAAAAACCTCGTGACTGTACCCAGTGGTACCTCAGAAGGAAGGCATGATGACTGTACTCAGAGGTACCTCGGAAGGAAGGCCTGGTCACTGTACCCAGAGCTAACTCTGAAGGAATGCCTGGTGACTGTACCCAGAGTTACTTCGTGAGAAAGGCCTGGTGACTGTACCCAGAGGTACCTCAGAAGAAAGGCCTAGAGACTGTTCCCAGAGGGACCTCAGAAAGAAGGCCGTGTGACTGTACCCAGAGATACCTCTGAAGGAAGGCCTGTTGACTCTACCCGTACGTACTCAGAAGGAAAGCCTGGTGACTGTACCCGCAGGTACGTCGTAAGAAAGGTCTGGTGAGGGTACACAGACTTACCTCGGAAACAAGGGCTGGTGACTGTATCCAAAGGTACCTCAGAGGGAAGGTCTGGTGACTGTACCTAGAGGTAGATCGGAAGAAAAGCCTGGTGATTGTACCTAGAGGGACCTCAGAAATAAGCCCGGGTGCTGTACCCAGAGGTACCTCAGAAGGAAGGCCGTTGACTGTACCCAGAGGGACCTCGGAAGAAAGGCCTTTCACTGTACCCAGAGGTACCTCTGAAGGAACGCCTGGTGACTGTACCCAGAGGGAACTGAGAAAAAAGGCAGGGTGACTGTACCCAGAGGTACCTCAGAAGGAAGGCCTTTCACTGTACCCAGAGGTACCTCTGAAGGAACGCCTGGTGACTGTACCCATAGGTACCTCAGAAGGAACGACTGGAGACTGTAACCAGAGGTACCTCGCAAAACGGCCTGGTGAGTGTACCCAGAGGTACCTCGGGAACTAGTCCTGATGACAGTACCAACAGGTACTTCGGAAGGAAGGCCTGGAGACTGTACCCAGACGTACTTCGGAAGAAAGGCCTGGTGACTGTAGTCAGAGGTACCTCGGAAGGAAGGCCTGCTGACGCTACCCAGAGGGACCTCGGAAGGAAGGCCAGGTGACTGTACCCAGAGATACCTGGGAAGAAATGCCTGATGACACTACCCAGAAGTACCTCGGAAGGAAGCCCTGCTGACTGTACCCAGAGGTACCTGGAAAGGAAGGCCTGGTGACTGTCCTCAGAGGTACCTCACAAGAAATACCTCGTGACTGTACCCAGACGTACCTGAGAAGGAAGGCCTGGTGACTGTATTCAGAGGTACCTCGGAAGGAAAGCCTGGGGACTTTACCCAGGGATACCTTAGAAGGAATGCCTGGTTACTGTACCCAGATGTACCTCGGAAGGAAGGCCTGGTGACTGTACCCAGAGATACCTGGGAAGAAATGCCTGATGACACTACCCAGAGGTACCTCGGAAGGAAGCCCTGCTGACTGTACCCAGAGGTACCTGGAAAGGAAGGCCTGGTGACTGTCCTCAGAGTTACCTCAGAAGAAATACCTCGTGACTGTACCCAGACGTACCTGAGAAGGAAGGCCTGGTGACTGTACCCAGGGGTACCTCGGAAGGAAGGCCTGGTGACTGTACCTAGAGGTAACTCCGAAAGAGGCGTGGTGACTGTACCCAGGGTATCTCCCAAGGAAAGCCAGGTGACTGCAGCCAGAGGTACCTCGGAAGAAAGGCCTGCTGACTGTTCCGAGAAGTACCTCAGAAGGAAGGCCTGATGACTCTACCCAGACGTACCCCTTCAGAAAGACCGGGTGACTGTACTCAGAAGTACCTCGGAAGGAAGGCCTGGTGACTGTACCCAGAGGTACGTCGGAAGGAAGGCCTGGTGACTGTACCTAGAGATAACTCGGAAGAAAGGAGTGGTGACTGTACCCAGGGTAACTCCCAAGGAAAGCCTGCTGACTGTAACCAGAGGTACCTCGGAAGGAAGGCCTGCTGACTGCAGCCAGAATTACCTCCGAAGGAAGGCCTGGTGACTGTACCCAGAGGTAACTCGGAAGAAATGCCTGGTGACTCTAAACAGAGGTACCTCGGGAGGAATCCCTGGTGACTGTACCCAGAGGTACCTCAGAAGGAACGCCTGGTGATTGTTCCTAGAGATACCTCCGAAAGGAAGGCCTGGTGACTGTACACAGAAGTACCTCGGAAGAAAGGCCTGGTGACTGTACCCAGAGCTAACTCAGAAGAAAGACCTCGTGACTGTACCCAGAGGTACCTCAGAAGGAAGGCCTGGTGATTGTACCTAGAGGTACCTCGGAAGGAAGGCCTGGTGACTGTACCCAGAGGGACCTCAGAAATAAGCCCGGGTGCTGTACCCAGAGGTACCTCAGAAGGAAGGCCGTTGACTGTACCCAGAGGGACCTCGGAAGAAAGGCCTCCTGACTGTACCCAGAGGGAACTGAGAAAGAAGGCAGAGTGACTGTACCCAGAGGGACCTCAGAAGGAAGGCCTTTGACTGTACCCAGAGGTACCCCTGAAGGAACGCCTGGTGATTTTACCCATAGGTACCTCAGAAGGAACGACTGGAGACTGTAACCAGAGGTACCTCTTAAGAACGGCCTGGTGAGTGTATCCAGAGGTACCTCGGAAACTAGTCCTGATGACTGTACCCACAGGTACTTCGGAAGGAAGGCCTGGAGACTGTACCCAGGGGTACCTGGGAAGGAAGGCCTGGCGACTGTACACAGAAGCACCTCGGAAGAAAGGCCTGGTGACTGTACCCAGTGGTACCTCGGAAGGAAGGCCTAGTGACTGTACCCAGAGCTAACTCAGAAGGAGCGCCTGGTGATTGTACCCAGAGGTACTTGGGAAGGAAAGCCTGGTGGCTTAACTCAGAAGTGCCTCGGAAGGAAGGCCTGGTGACCGTACCCAGAGGTACCTCGAAAGAAATGCTTGGTGACGGTACTTAGAAGTACCTGGGAAGGAAGGACTGGTGACAGTACTCGGAGGTACCGCAGAAGGAAGGCCTGGTGACTGTACCCAGGGGTATCTCAGAAGGAAGGCCTGGTGACTGTACCCAGAGGTAACTCGTAAGGAAGGCCTGGTGACTGTACCCAGAGGTACCTGAGAAGGAATGCCTGGTGACTGTACTCAGAGGTACCGCGGAAAAAAGGCCTAGTGAGTGTACCCAGAGGTACCTCGGAAGGATGGCCTGGTGACTATTCCCAGAGGTACCTCCGAAGGAAGGACTGCTGACTGTACCCAGAGGTATCTCGGAGGGAGGGCATAGTGACTTTACCCAGAGGTACCTCGGAAGGAAGGTCCAGAGACTGTACCCAAAGGTACCTCGGAAGAAAGGCCCGGTGACTGTACCCAGAGGTATCTCAGAAGCAAGACCTGGTGACTGTACCCAGAGGTACCTCAGAAGGAATGCCTGGTGACTGTACTCAGAGGTACCGTGGAAAAAAGGCCTGGTGAGTGTACCCAGAGGTACCTCGGAAGGAAGGTCTGGTGACTCTACCCAGAGGTACCTTGGAAGGAAGGCCTGGTGACTACCCAGACGTACCTCCGAAGAAAGGCCTGGTGACTGTACTCAGAGGTACCCCAGAAGAAAATCCTCGTGACTGTACCCAGTGGTACCTCAGAAGGAAGGCATGATGACTGTACTCAGAGGTACCTCGGAAGGAAGGCCTGGTCACTGTACCCAGAGCTAACTCTGAAGGAATGCCTGGTGACTGTACCCAGAGTTACTTCGTGAGAAAGGCCTGGTGACTGTACCCAGAGGTACCTCAGAAGAAAGGCCTAGAGACTGTTCCCAGAGGGACCTCAGAAAGAAGGCCGTGTGACTGTACCCAGAGATACCTCTGAAGGAAGGCCTGTTGACTCTACCCGTACGTACTCAGAAGGAAAGCCTGGTGACTGTACCCGCAGGTACGTCGTAAGAAAGGTCTGGTGAGGGTACACAGACTTACCTCGGAAACAAGGGCTGGTGACTGTATCCAAAGGTACCTCAGAGGGAAGGTCTGGTGACTGTACCCAGAGGTAGATCGGAAGAAAAGCCTGGTGATTGTACCTAGAGGGACCTCAGAAATAAGCCCGGGTGCTGTACCCAGAGGTACCTCAGAAGGAAGGCCGTTGACTGTACCCAGAGGGTCCTCGGAAGAAAGGCTTTTCACTGTACCCAGAGGTACCTCTGAAGGAACGCCTGGTGACTGTACCCAGAGGGAACTGAGAAAAAAGGCAGGGTGACTGTACCCAGAGGTACCTCAGAAGGAAGGCCTTTCACTGTACCCAGAGGTACCTCTGAAGGAACGCCTGGTGACTGTACCCATAGGTACCTCAGAAGGAACGACTGGAGACTGCAACCAGAGGTACCTCGCAAAACGGCCTGGTGAGTGTACCCAGAGGTACCTCGGAAACTAGTCCTGATGACAGTACCAACAGGTACTTCGGAAGGAAGGCCTGGAGACTCTACCCAGACGTACCTCGGAAGAAAGGCCTGGTGACTGTAGTCAGAGGTACCTGGGAAGAAATGCCTGATGACACTACCCAGAGGTACCTCGGAAAGAAGCCCTGCTGACTGTACCCAGAGGTACCTGGAAAGGAAGTCCTGGTGACTGTACTCAGAGGTACCTCAGAAGAAATACCTCGTGACTGTACCCAGAGGTACCTGAGAAGGAAGGCCTGGTGACTGTACCCAGAGGTACCTCGGAAGGAAGGCCTGGTCACTGTACCCAGAGCTAATTCTGAAGGAATGCCTGGTGACTGTACCCAGAGGTACCTCGTAAGAAAGGCCTGGTGACTGTACCCAGAGGTACCTCAGAAGCAAGGCCTGGTGACTGTACCAAGAGGTAAGTCGTAGGAAAGGCGTGGTGAGTGTACCCAGGGTAATTCCCACGGAAAGCCTGGTGACTGTAACCAGAGTTACCTCGGGAGGAAGGCCTGGTGACTGTAACGAGAAGTTCCTCAGAAGAAAAGCCTGATGACTCTACCCAAACGTACCCCTTAATAAAGGCCGGATGACTGTACTCAGAGGTACCTCGGAAGGAAGGCCTGCCTACTCTACCCAGAGGGACCTCGGAAGGAAGGCCAGGTGACTGTACCCAGAGGTACCTGGAAAGGAAGGCCCGGTGATTGTACCCAGAGGTACCTCGGAAGGAAGGCCTGGTGACTGTACCCAGACGCACTTCGGAAGAAAGTCCTGGTGACTGTATTCAGAGGTACCTCGAAAGGAAGGCCTGGGGACTTTACCCAGGGATACCTTAGAAGGAATGCCTGGTTACTGTACCCAGATGTACCTCGGAAGGAAGGCCTGGTGACTGTACCCAGAGATACCTGGGAAGAAATGCCTGATGACACTACCCAGAGGTACCTCGGAAGGAAGCCCTGCTGACTGTACCCAGAGGTACCTGGAAAGGAAGGCCTGGTGACTGTCCTCAGAGGTACCTCAGAAGAAATACCTCGTGACTGTACCCAGACGTACCTGAGAAGGAAGGCCTGGTGACTGTACCTAGAGGTAACTCCGAAAGAGGCGTGGTGACTGTACCCAGGGTATCTCCCAAGGAAAGCCAGGTGACTGCAGCCAGAGGTACCTCGGAAGAAAGGCCTGCTGACTGTTCCGAGAAGTACCTCAGAAGGAAGGCCTGATGACTCTACCCAGACGTACCCCTTCAGAAAGACCGGGTGACTGTACTCAGAGGTACCTCGGAAGGAAGGCCTGGAGACTGTACCCAGACGTACCTCGGAAGAAAGGCCTGGTGACTGTAGTCAGAGGTACCTCGAAAGGAAGGCCTGGTGACTGTACCCAGGGGTACCTGGGAAGGAAGGCCTGGCGACTGTACCCAGAGCTAACTCAGAAGGAGCGCCTGGTGATTGTACCCAGAGCTACTTCGGAAGGAAAGCCTGGTGGCTTAACTGAGAAGTGCCTCGGAAGGAAGGCCTGGTGACCGTACCCAGAGGTACCTCGAAAGAAATGCTTGGTGACGGTACTTAGAAGTACCTGGGAAGGAAGGACTGGTGACAGTACTCGGAGGTACCGCAGAAGGAAGGCCTGGTGACTGTACCCAGGGGTATCTCAGAAGGAAGGCCTGGTGACTGTACCCAGAGGTAACTCGTAAGGAAGGCCTGGTGACTGTACCCAGAGGTACCTGAGAAGCAATGCCTGATGACTGTACTCAGAGGTACCGCGGAAAAAAGGCCTGGTGAGTGTACCCAGAGGTACCTCGGAAGGATGGCCTGGTGACTATACCCAGAGGTACCTCCGAAGGAAGGACTGGTGACTGTACCCAGAGGTATCTCGGAGGGAGGGCATAGTGACTTTACCCAGAGGTACCTCGGAAGGAAGGTCCAGAGACTGTACCCAAAGGTACCTCGGAAGAAAGGCCCGGTGACTGTACCCAGAGGTATCTCAGAAGCAAGACCTGGTGACTGTACCCAGAGGTACCTCAGAAGGAATGCCTGGTGACTGTACTCAGAGGTACCGTGGAAAAAAGGCCTGGTGAGTGTACCCAGAGGTACCTCGGAAGGAAGGTCTGGTGACTCTACCCAGAGGTACCTTGGAAGGAAGGCCTGGTGACTACCCAGACGTACCTCCGAAGAAAGGCCTGGTGACTGTACTCAGAGGTACCCCAGAAGAAAAACCTCGTGACAGTACCCAGTGGTACCTCAGAAGGAAAGACTGGTGACTGTACCCAGAGGTATCTCGGAGGGAGGGCATAGTGACTTTACCCAGAGGTACCTCGGAAGGAAGGTCCAGAGACTGTACCCAAAAGTACCTCGGAAGAAAGGCCTCGTGACTGTACATAGAGACACCACGGAAGGAAGGCCTGGTGACTGTACCCAGAGGTACCTTGGAAGGAAGGCCTGGTGACTACCCAGACGTACCTCCGAAGAAAGGCCTGGTGACTGTACTCAGAGGTACCCCAGAAGAAAAACCTCGTGACTGTACCCAGTGGTACCTCAGAAGGAAGGCATGATGACTGTACCCAGAGGTACCTCGGAAGGAAGGCCTGCTGACTGTAGCCAGAGTTACCTCCGAAGGAAGGCCTGGTGACTCTACCCAGAGGTAACTCGGAAGAAATGCCTGGTGACTCTAAACAGAGGTACCTCGGGAGGAATCCCTGGTGACTGTACCCAGAGGTACCTCAGAAGGAAGGCCTGGTGATTGTTCCTAGAGATACCTCCGAAAGGAAGGCCTGGTGACTGTACACAGAAGTACCTCGGAAAAAAGGCCTGGTGACTGTACCCAGAGCTAACTCAGAAGAAAGACCTCGTGACTGTACCCAGAGGTACCTCAGAAGGAAGGCCTGGTGATTGTACCTAGAGGTACCTCGGAAGGAAGGCCTGGTGACTGTACCCAGAGGGACCTCAGAAATAAGCCCGGGTGCTGTACCCAGAGGTACCTCAGAAGGAAGGCCGTTGACTGTACCCAGAGGGACCTCGGAAGAAAGGCCTCCTGACTGTACCCAGAGGGAACTGAGAAAGAAGGCAGAGTGACTGTACCCAGAGGGACCTCAGAAGGAAGGCCTTTGACTGTACCCAGAGGTACCCCTGAAGGAACGCCTGGTGATTTTACCCATAGGTACCTCAGAAGGAACGACTGGAGACTGTAACCAGAGGTACCTCTTAAGAACGGCCTGGTGAGTGTATCCAGAGGTACCTCGGAAACTAGTCCTGATGACTGTACCCACAGGTACTTCGGAAGGAAGGCCTGGAGACTGTACCCAGGGGTACCTGGGAAGGAAGGCCTGGCGACTGTACACAGAAGCACCTCGGAAGAAAGGCCTGGTGACTGTACCCAGTGGTACCTCGGAAGGAAGGCCTAGTGACTGTACCCAGAGCTAACTCAGAAGGAGCGCCTGGTGATTGTACCCAGAGGTACTTGGGAAGGAAAGCCTGGTGGCTTAACTCAGAAGTGCCTCGGAAGGAAGGCCTGGTGACCGTACCCAGAGGTACCTCGAAAGAAATGCTTGGTGACGGTACTTAGAAGTACCTGGGAAGGAAGGACTGGTGACAGTACTCGGAGGTACCGCAGAAGGAAGGCCTGGTGACTGTACCCAGGGGTATCTCAGAAGGAAGGCCTGGTGACTGTACCCAGAGGTAACTCGTAAGGAAGGCCTGGTGACTGTACCCAGAGGTACCTGAGAAGGAATGCCTGGTGACTGTACTCAGAGGTACCGCGGAAAAAAGGCCTAGTGAGTGTACCCAGAGGTACCTCGGAAGGATGGCCTGGTGACTATTCCCAGAGGTACCTCCGAAGGAAGGACTGCTGACTGTACCCAGAGGTATCTCGGAGGGAGGGCATAGTGACTTTACCCAGAGGTACCTCGGAAGGAAGGTCCAGAGACTGTACCCAAAGGTACCTCGGAAGAAAGGCCCGGTGACTGTACCCAGAGGTATCTCAGAAGCAAGACCTGGTGACTGTACCCAGAGGTACCTCAGAAGGAATGCCTGGTGACTGTACTCAGAGGTACCGTGGAAAAAAGGCCTGGTGAGTGTACCCAGAGGTACCTCGGAAGGAAGGTCTGGTGACTCTACCCAGAGGTACCTTGGAAGGAAGGCCTGGTGACTACCCAGACGTACCTCCGAAGAAAGGCCTGGTGACTGTACTCAGAGGTACCCCAGAAGAAAATCCTCGTGACTGTACCCAGTGGTACCTCAGAAGGAAGGCATGATGACTGTACTCAGAGGTACCTCGGAAGGAAGGCCTGGTCACTGTACCCAGAGCTAACTCTGAAGGAATGCCTGGTGACTGTACCCAGAGTTACTTCGTGAGAAAGGCCTGGTGACTGTACCCAGAGGTACCTCAGAAGAAAGGCCTAGAGACTGTTCCCAGAGGGACCTCAGAAAGAAGGCCGTGTGACTGTACCCAGAGATACCTCTGAAGGAAGGCCTGTTGACTCTACCCGTACGTACTCAGAAGGAAAGCCTGGTGACTGTACCCGCAGGTACGTCGTAAGAAAGGTCTGGTGAGGGTACACAGACTTACCTCGGAAACAAGGGCTGGTGACTGTATCCAAAGGTACCTCAGAGGGAAGGTCTGGTGACTGTACCCAGAGGTAGATCGGAAGAAAAGCCTGGTGATTGTACCTAGAGGGACCTCAGAAATAAGCCCGGGTGCTGTACCCAGAGGTACCTCAGAAGGAAGGCCGTTGACTGTACCCAGAGGGTCCTCGGAAGAAAGGCTTTTCACTGTACCCAGAGGTACCTCTGAAGGAACGCCTGGTGACTGTACCCAGAGGGAACTGAGAAAAAAGGCAGGGTGACTGTACCCAGAGGTACCTCAGAAGGAAGGCCTTTCACTGTACCCAGAGGTACCTCTGAAGGAACGCCTGGTGACTGTACCCATAGGTACCTCAGAAGGAACGACTGGAGACTGCAACCAGAGGTACCTCGCAAAACGGCCTGGTGAGTGTACCCAGAGGTACCTCGGAAACTAGTCCTGATGACAGTACCAACAGGTACTTCGGAAGGAAGGCCTGGAGACTCTACCCAGACGTACCTCGGAAGAAAGGCCTGGTGACTGTAGTCAGAGGTACCTGGGAAGAAATGCCTGATGACACTACCCAGAGGTACCTCGGAAAGAAGCCCTGCTGACTGTACCCAGAGGTACCTGGAAAGGAAGTCCTGGTGACTGTACTCAGAGGTACCTCAGAAGAAATACCTCGTGACTGTACCCAGAGGTACCTGAGAAGGAAGGCCTGGTGACTGTACCCAGAGGTACCTCGGAAGGAAGGCCTGGTCACTGTACCCAGAGCTAATTCTGAAGAAATGCCTGGTGACTGTACCCAGAGGTACCTCGTAAGAAAGGCCTGGTGACTGTACCCAGAGGTACCTCAGAAGCAAGGCCTGGTGACTGTACCAAGAGGTAAGTCGTAGGAAAGGCGTGGTGAGTGTACCCAGGGTAATTCCCACGGAAAGCCTGGTGACTGTAACCAGAGTTACCTCGGGAGGAAGGCCTGGTGACTGTAACGAGAAGTTCCTCAGAAGAAAAGCCTGATGACTCTACCCAAACGTACCCCTTAATAAAGGCCGGATGACTGTACTCAGAGGTACCTCGGAAGGAAGGCCTGCCTACTCTACCCAGAGGGACCTCGGAAGGAAGGCCAGGTGACTGTACCCAGAGGTACCTGGAAAGGAAGGCCCGGTGATTGTACCCAGAGGTACCTCGGAAGGAAGGCCTGGTGACTGTACCCAGACGCACTTCGGAAGAAAGTCCTGGTGACTGTATTCAGAGGTACCTCGAAAGGAAGGCCTGGGGACTTTACCCAGGGATACCTTAGAAGGAATGCCTGGTTACTGTACCCAGATGTACCTCGGAAGGAAGGCCTGGTGACTGTACCCAGAGATACCTGGGAAGAAATGCCTGATGACACTACCCAGAGGTACCTCGGAAGGAAGCCCTGCTGACTGTACCCAGAGGTACCTGGAAAGGAAGGCCTGGTGACTGTCCTCAGAGGTACCTCAGAAGAAATACCTCGTGACTGTACCCAGACGTACCTGAGAAGGAAGGCCTGGTGACTGTACCTAGAGGTAACTCCGAAAGAGGCGTGGTGACTGTACCCAGGGTATCTCCCAAGGAAAGCCAGGTGACTGCAGCCAGAGGTACCTCGGAAGAAAGGCCTGCTGACTGTTCCGAGAAGTACCTCAGAAGGAAGGCCTGATGACTCTACCCAGACGTACCCCTTCAGAAAGACCGGGTGACTGTACTCAGAGGTACCTCGGAAGGAAGGCCTGGTGACTGTACCCAGAGGTACGTCGGAAGGAAGGCCTGGTGACTGTACCAAGAGGTAACTCGTAGGAAAGGCGTGGTGAGTGCACCCAGGGTAATTCCCACGGAAAGCCTGGTGACTGTAACCAGAGTTACCTCGGGAGGAAGGCCTGGTGACTGTAACGAGAAGTTCCTCAGAAGGAAAGCCTGATGACTCTACCCAAACGTACCCCTTAATAAAGGCCGGATGACTGTACTCAGAGGTACCTCGGAAGGAAGGCCTGCTGACTCTACCCAGAGGGACCTCGGAAGGAAGGCCAGGTGACTGTACCCAGAGGTACCTGGAAAGGAAGGCCCGGTGATTGTACCCAGAGGTACCTCGGAAGGAAGGCCTGCTGACTCTACCCAGAGGGACCTCGGAAGGAAGGCCAGGTGACTGTACCCAGAGGTACCTGGAAAGGAAGGCCCGGTGATTGTACCCAGAGGTACCTCGGAAGGAAGGCCTGGTGACTGTACCCAGACGCACTTCGGAAGAAAGTCCTGGTGACTGTACTCAGAGGTACCTCGGAAGGAAGGCCTGGGGACTTTACCCAGGGATACCTTAGAAGGAATGCCCGGTTACTGTACCCAGATGCACCTCGGAAGGAAGGCCTGGTGACTGTACCCAGAGATACCTGGGAAGAAATGCCTGATGACACTACCCAGAGGTACCTCGGAAGGAAGCCCTGCTGATGTACCCAGAGGTACCTGGAAAGGAAGGCCTGGTGACTGTCCTCAGAGGTACCTCAGAAGAAATACCTCGTGACTGTACCCAGACGTACCTGAGAACGAAGGCCTGGTGACTGTACCCAGGGGTACCTCGGAAGGAAGGCCTGGTGACTGTACCCAGAGGTAACTCGGAAGAAATGCCTGGTGACTCTAAACAGAGGTACCTCGGGAGGAATCCCTGGTGACTGTACCCAGAGGTACCTCAGAAGGAAGGCCTGGTGATTGTTCCTAGAGATACCTCCGAAAGGAAGGCCTGGTGACTGTACACAGAAGTACCTCGGAAGAAAGGCCTGGTGACTGTACCCAGAGCTAACTCAGAAGAAAGACCTCGTGACTGTACCCAGAGGTACCTCAGAAGGAAGGCCTGGTGATTGTACCTAGAGGTACCTCGGAAGGAAGGCCTGGTGACTGTACCCAGAGGGACCTCAGAAATAAGCCCGGGTGCTGTACCCAGAGGTACCTCAGAAGGAAGGCCTTTGACTGTACCCAGAGGTACTCCTGAAGGAACGCCTGGTGATTGTACCCATAGGTACCTCAGAAGGAACGACTGGAGACTGTAACCAGAGGTACCTCGCAAAACGGCCTGGTAGGTGTATCCAGAGGTACCTCGGAAACTAGTACTGATGACTGTATCCACAGGTACTTCGGAAGGAAGGCCTGGAGACTGTACCCAGACGTACCTCGGAAGAAAGGCCTGGTGACTGTAGTCAGAGGTACCTCGAAAGGAAGGCCTGGTGACTGTACCCAGGGGTACCTGGGAAGGAAGGCCTGGCGACTGTACCCAGAGCTAACTCAGAAGGAGCGCCTGGTGATTGTACCCAGAGCTACTTCGGAAGGAAAGCCTGGTGGCTTAACTGAGAAGTGCCTCGGAAGGAAGGCCTGGTGACCGTACCCAGAGGTACCTCGAAAGAAATGCTTGGTGACGGTACTTAGAAGTACCTGGGAAGGAAGGACTGGTGACAGTACTCGGAGGTACCGCAGAAGGAAGGCCTGGTGACTGTACCCAGGGGTATCTCAGAAGGAAGGCCTGGTGACTGTACCCAGAGGTAACTCGTAAGGAAGGCCTGGTGACTGTACCCAGAGGTACCTGAGAAGCAATGCCTGATGACTGTACTCAGAGGTACCGCGGAAAAAAGGCCTGGTGAGTGTACCCAGAGGTACCTCGGAAGGATGGCCTGGTGACTATACCCAGAGGTACCTCCGAAGGAAGGACTGGTGACTGTACCCAGAGGTATCTCGGAGGGAGGGCATAGTGACTTTACCCAGAGGTACCTCGGAAGGAAGGTCCAGAGACTGTACCCAAAGGTACCTCGGAAGAAAGGCCCGGTGACTGTACCCAGAGGTATCTCAGAAGCAAGACCTGGTGACTGTACCCAGAGGTACCTCAGAAGGAATGCCTGGTGACTGTACTCAGAGGTACCGTGGAAAAAAGGCCTGGTGAGTGTACCCAGAGGTACCTCGGAAGGAAGGTCTGGTGACTCTACCCAGAGGTACCTTGGAAGGAAGGCCTGGTGACTACCCAGACGTACCTCCGAAGAAAGGCCTGGTGACTGTACTCAGAGGTACCCCAGAAGAAAAACCTCGTGACAGTACCCAGTGGTACCTCAGAAGGAAAGACTGGTGACTGTACCCAGAGGTATCTCGGAGGGAGGGCATAGTGACTTTACCCAGAGGTACCTCGGAAGGAAGGTCCAGAGACTGTACCCAAAAGTACCTCGGAAGAAAGGCCTCGTGACTGTACATAGAGACACCACGGAAGGAAGGCCTGGTGACTGTACCCAGAGGTACCTTGGAAGGAAGGCCTGGTGACTACCCAGACGTACCTCCGAAGAAAGGCCTGGTGACTGTACTCAGAGGTACCCCAGAAGAAAAACCTCGTGACTGTACCCAGTGGTACCTCAGAAGGAAGGCATGATGACTGTACCCAGAGGTACCTCGGAAGGAAGGCCTGCTGACTGTAGCCAGAGTTACCTCCGAAGGAAGGCCTGGTGACTCTACCCAGAGGTAACTCGGAAGAAATGCCTGGTGACTCTAAACAGAGGTACCTCGGGAGGAATCCCTGGTGACTGTACCCAGAGGTACCTCAGAAGGAAGGCCTGGTGATTGTTCCTAGAGATACCTCCGAAAGGAAGGCCTGGTGACTGTACACAGAAGTACCTCGGAAAAAAGGCCTGGTGACTGTACCCAGAGCTAACTCAGAAGAAAGACCTCGTGACTGTACCCAGAGGTACCTCAGAAGGAAGGCCTGGTGATTGTACCTAGAGGTACCTCGGAAGGAAGGCCTGGTGACTGTACCCAGAGGGACCTCAGAAATAAGCCCGGGTGCTGTACCCAGAGGTACCTCAGAAGGAAGGCCGTTGACTGTACCCAGAGGGACCTCGGAAGAAAGGCCTGCTGACTGTACCCAGAGGGAACTGAGAAAGAAGGCAGAGTGACTGTACCCAGAGGGACCTCAGAAGGAAGGCCTTTGACTGTACCCAGAGGTAACCCTGAAGGAACGCCTGGTGATTGTACCCATAGGTACCTCAGAAGGAACGACTGGAGACTGTAACCAGAGGTACCTCGTAAGAACGGCCTGGTGAGTGTACCCAGAGGTACCTCGGAAACTAGTCCTGATGACTGTACCCACAGGTACTTCGGAAGGAAGGCCTGGAGACTGTACCTAGACGTACCTCGGAAGAAAGGCCTGGTGACTGTAGTCAGAGGTACCTGGGAAGGAAGGTCTGGTGACTGTACCCAGAGGTACCTCGGAAGGAAGGCCTGGTCACTGTACCCAGAGCTAATTCTGAAGGAATGCCTGGTGACTGTACCCAGAGGTACCTCGTAAGAAAGGCCTGGTGACTGTACCCAGAGGTACCTCAGAAGCAAGGCCTGGTGACTGTACCAAGAGGTAACTCGTAGGAAAGGCGTGGTGAGTGCACCCAGGGTAATTCCCACGGAAAGCCTGGTGACTGTAACCAGAGTTACCTCGGGAGGAAGGCCTGGTGACTGTAACGAGAAGTTCCTCAGAAGGAAAGCCTGATGACTCTACCCAAACGTACCCCTTAATAAAGGCCGGATGACTGTACTCAGAGGTACCTCGGAAGGAAGGCCTGCTGACTCTACCCAGAGGGACCTCGGAAGGAAGGCCAGGTGACTGTACCCAGAGGTACCTGGAAAGGAAGGCCCGGTGATTGTACCCAGAGGTACCTCGGAAGGAAGGCCTGCTGACTCTACCCAGAGGGACCTCGGAAGGAAGGCCAGGTGACTGTACCCAGAGGTACCTGGAAAGGAAGGCCCGGTGATTGTACCCAGAGGTACCTCGGAAGGAAGGCCTGGTGACTGTACCCAGACGCACTTCGGAAGAAAGTCCTGGTGACTGTACTCAGAGGTACCTCGGAAGGAAGGCCTGGGGACTTTACCCAGGGATACCTTAGAAGGAATGCCCGGTTACTGTACCCAGATGCACCTCGGAAGGAAGGCCTGGTGACTGTACCCAGAGATACCTGGGAAGAAATGCCTGATGACACTACCCAGAGGTACCTCGGAAGGAAGCCCTGCTGATGTACCCAGAGGTACCTGGAAAGGAAGGCCTGGTGACTGTCCTCAGAGGTACCTCAGAAGAAATACCTCGTGACTGTACCCAGACGTACCTGAGAAGGAAGGCCTGGTGACTGTACCCAGGGGTACCTCGGAAGGAAGGCCTGGTGACTGTACCCAGAGGTAACTCGGAAGAAATGCCTGGTGACTCTAAACAGAGGTACCTCGGGAGGAATCCCTGGTGACTGTACCCAGAGGTACCTCAGAAGGAAGGCCTGGTGATTGTTCCTAGAGATACCTCCGAAAGGAAGGCCTGGTGACTGTACACAGAAGTACCTCGGAAGAAAGGCCTGGTGACTGTACCCAGAGCTAACTCAGAAGAAAGACCTCGTGACTGTACCCAGAGGTACCTCAGAAGGAAGGCCTGGTGATTGTACCTAGAGGTACCTCGGAAGGAAGGCCTGGTGACTGTACCCAGAGTGACCTCAGAAATAAGCCCGGGTGCTGTACCCAGAGGTACCTCAGAAGGAAGGCCTTTGACTGTACCCAGAGGTACTCCTGAAGGAACGCCTGGTGATTGTACCCATAGGTACCTCAGAAGGAACGACTGGAGACTGTAACCAGAGGTACCTCGCAAAACGGCCTGGTGAGTGTATCCAGAGGTACCTCGGAAACTAGTACTGATGACTGTATCCACAGGTACTTCGGAAGGAAGGCCTGGAGACTGTACCCAGACGTACCTCGGAAGAAAGGCCTGGTGACTGTAGTCAGAGGTACCTCGAAAGGAAGGCCTGGTGACTGTACCCAGGGGTACCTGGGAAGGAAGGCCTGGCGACTGTACCCAGAGCTAACTCAGAAGGAGCGCCTGGTGATTGTACCCAGAGCTACTTCGGAAGGAAAGCCTGGTGGCTTAACTGAGAAGTGCCTCGGAAGGAAGGCCTGGTGACCGTACCCAGAGGTACCTCGAAAGAAATGCTTGGTGACGGTACTTAGAAGTACCTGGGAAGGAAGGACTGGTGACAGTACTCGGAGGTACCGCAGAAGGAAGGCCTGGTGACTGTACCCAGGGGTATCTCAGAAGGAAGGCCTGGTGACTGTACCCAGAGGTAACTCGTAAGGAAGGCCTGGTGACTGTACCCAGAGGTACCTGAGAAGCAATGCCTGATGACTGTACTCAGAGGTACCGCGGAAAAAAGGCCTGGTGAGTGTACCCAGAGGTACCTCGGAAGGATGGCCTGGTGACTATACCCAGAGGTACCTCCGAAGGAAGGACTGGTGACTGTACCCAGAGGTATCTCGGAGGGAGGGCATAGTGACTTTACCCAGAGGTACCTCGGAAGGAAGGTCCAGAGACTGTACCCAAAGGTACCTCGGAAGAAAGGCCCGGTGACTGTACCCAGAGGTATCTCAGAAGCAAGACCTGGTGACTGTACCCAGAGGTACCTCAGAAGGAATGCCTGGTGACTGTACTCAGAGGTACCGTGGAAAAAAGGCCTGGTGAGTGTACCCAGAGGTACCTCGGAAGGAAGGTCTGGTGACTCTACCCAGAGGTACCTTGGAAGGAAGGCCTGGTGACTACCCAGACGTACCTCCGAAGAAAGGCCTGGTGACTGTACTCAGAGGTACCCCAGAAGAAAAACCTCGTGACAGTACCCAGTGGTACCTCAGAAGGAAAGACTGGTGACTGTACCCAGAGGTATCTCGGAGGGAGGGCATAGTGACTTTACCCAGAGGTACCTCGGAAGGAAGGTCCAGAGACTGTACCCAAAAGTACCTCGGAAGAAAGGCCTCGTGACTGTACATAGAGACACCACGGAAGGAAGGCCTGGTGACTGTACCCAGAGGTACCTTGGAAGGAAGGCCTGGTGACTACCCAGACGTACCTCCGAAGAAAGGCCTGGTGACTGTACTCAGAGGTACCCCAGAAGAAAAACCTCGTGACTGTACCCAGTGGTACCTCAGAAGGAAGGCATGATGACTGTACCCAGAGGTACCTCGGAAGGAAGGCCTGGTCACTGTACCCAGAGCTAACTCTGAAGGAATGCCTGGTGACTGTACCCAGAGGTACCTCGTGAGAAAGGCCTGGTGACTGTACCCAGAGGTACCTCAGAAGAAAGGCCTAGAGACTGTTCCCAGAGGGACCTCAGAAAGAAGGCCGTGTGACTGTACCCAGAGATACCTCTGAAGGAAGGCCTGTTGACTCTACCCGTACGTACTCAGAAGGAAAGCCTGGTGACTGTACCCGCAGGTACGTCGTAAGAAAGGTCTGGTGAGGGTACACAGACTTACCTCGGAAACAAGGGCTGGTGACTGTATCCAAAGGTACCTCAGAGGGAAGGTCTGGTGACTGTACCCAGAGGTAGATCGGAAGAAAAGCCTGGTGATTGTACCTAGAGGGACCTCAGAAATAAGCCCGGGTGCTGTACCCAGAGGTACCTCAGAAGGAAGGCCGTTGACTGTACCCAGAGGGACCTCGGAAGAAAGGCCTTTCACTGTACCCAGAGGTACCTCTGAAGGAACGCCTGGTGACTGTACCCAGAGGGAACTGAGAAAAAAGGCAGGGTGACTGTACCCAGAGGTACCTCAGAAGGAAGGCCTTTCACTGTACCCAGAGGTACCTCTGAAGGAACGCCTGGTGACTGTACCCATAGGTACCTCAGAAGGAACGACTGGAGACTGTAACCAGAGGTACCTCGCAAAACGGCCTGGTGAGTGTACCCAGAGGTACCTCGGAAACTAGTCCTGATGACAGTACCAACAGGTACTTCGGAAGGAAGGCCTGGAGACTGTACCCAGACGTACCTCGGAAGAAAGGCCTGGTGACTGTAGTCAGAGGTACCTCGGAAGGAAGGCCTGGTGACTGTACCCAGAGGTACCCGGGAAGAAATGCCTGATGACACTACCCAGAGGTACCTCGGAAAGAAGCCCTGCTGACTGTACCCAGAGGTACCTGGAAAGGAAGTCCTGGTGACTGTACTCAGAGGTACCTCAGAAGAAATACCTCGTGACTGTACCCAGAGGTACCTGAGAAGGAAGGCCTGGTGACTGTACCCAGAGGTACCTCGGAAGGAAGGCCTGGTCACTGTACCCAGAGCTAATTCTGAAGGAATGCCTGGTGACTGTACCTAGAGGTACCTCGGAAGGAAGGCCTGGTGACTGTACCCAGAGGGACCTCAGAAATAAGCCCGGGTGCTGTACCCAGAGGGACCTCAGAAGGAAGGCCTTTGACTGTACCCAGAGGTACCCCTGAAGGAACGCCTGGTGATTTTACCCATAGGTACCTCAGAAGGAACGACTGGAGACTGTAACCAGAGGTACCTCTTAAGAACGGCCTGGTGAGTGTATCCAGAGGTACCTCGGAAACTAGTCCTGATGACTGTACCCACAGGTACTTCGGAAGGAAGGCCTGGAGACTGTACCCAGACGTACCTCGGAAGAAAGGCCTGGTGACTGTAGTCAGAGGTACCTCGGAAGGAAGGCCTGGTGACTGTACCCAGGGGTACCTGGGAAGGAAGGCCTAGTGACTGTACCCAGAGCTAACTCAGAAGGAGCGCCTGGTGATTGTACCCAGAGGTACTTGGGAAGGAAAGCCTGGTGGCTTAACTCAGAAGTGTCTCGGAAGGAAGGCCTGGTGACCGTACCCAGAGGTACCTCGAAAGAAATGCTTGGTGACGGTACTTAGAAGTACCTGGGAAGGAAGGACTGGTGACAGTACTCGGAGGTACCGCAGAAGGAAGGCCTGGTGACTGTACCCAGGGGTATCTCAGAAGGAAGGCCTGGTGACTGTACCCAGAGGTAACTCGTAAGGAAGGCCTGGTGACTGTACCCAGAGGTACCTGAGAAGGAATGCCTGGTGACTGTACTCAGAGGTACCGCGGAAAAAAGGCCTGGTGAGTGTACCCAGAGGTACCTCGGAAGGATGGCCTGGTGACTATACCCAGAGGTACCTCCGAAGGAAGGACTGCTGACTGTACCCAGAGGTATCTCGGAGGGAGGGCATAGTGACTTTACCCAGAGGTACCTCGGAAGGAAGGTCCAGAGACTGTACCCAAAGGTACCTCGGAAGAAAGGCCCGGTGACTGTACCCAGAGGTATCTCAGAAGCAAGACCTGGTGACTGTACCCAGAGGTACCTCAGAAGGAATGCCTGGTGACTGTACTCAGAGGTACCGTGGAAAAAAGGCCTGGTGAGTGTACCCAGAGGTACCTCGGAAGGAAGGTCTGGTGACTCTACCCAGAGGTACCTTGGAAGGAAGGCCTGGTGACTACCCAGACGTACCTCCGAAGAAAGGCCTGGTGACTGTACTCAGAGGTACCCCAGAAGAAAAACCTCGTGACTGTACCCAGTGGTACCTCAGAAGGAAGGCATGATGACTGTACTCAGAGGTACCTCGGAAGGAAGGCCTGGTCACTGTACCCAGAGCTAACTCTGAAGGAATGCCTGGTGACTGTACCCAGAGTTACTTCGTGAGAAAGGCCTGGTGACTGTACCCAGAGGTACCTCAGAAGAAAGGCCTAGAGACTGTTCCCAGAGGGACCTCAGAAAGAAGGCCGTGTGACTGTACCCAGAGATACCTCTGAAGGAAGGCCTGTTGACTCTACCCGTACGTACTCAGAAGGAAAGCCTGGTGACTGTACCCGCAGGTACGTCGTAAGAAAGGTCTGGTGAGGGTACACAGACTTACCTCGGAAACAAGGGCTGGTGACTGTATCCAAAGGTACCTCAGAGGGAAGGTCTGGTGACTGTACCTAGAGGTAGATCGGAAGAAAAGCCTGGTGATTGTACCTAGAGGGACCTCAGAAATAAGCCCGGGTGCTGTACCCAGAGGTACCTCAGAAGGAAGGCCGTTGACTGTACCCAGAGGGACCTCGGAAGAAAGGCCTTTCACTGTACCCAGAGGTACCTCTGAAGGAACGCCTGGTGACTGTACCCAGAGGGAACTGAGAAAAAAGGCAGGGTGACTGTACCCAGAGGTACCTCAGAAGGAAGGCCTTTCACTGTACCCAGAGGTACCTCTGAAGGAACGCCTGGTGACTGTACCCATAGGTACCTCAGAAGGAACGACTGGAGACTGTAACCAGAGGTACCTCGCAAAACGGCCTGGTGAGTGTACCCAGAGGTACCTCGGGAACTAGTCCTGATGACAGTACCAACAGGTACTTCGGAAGGAAGGCCTGGAGACTGTACCCAGACGTACTTCGGAAGAAAGGCCTGGTGACTGTAGTCAGAGGTACCTCGGAAGGAAGGCCTGCTGACGCTACCCAGAGGGACCTCGGAAGGAAGGCCAGGTGACTGTACCCAGAGATACCTGGGAAGAAATGCCTGATGACACTACCCAGAAGTACCTCGGAAGGAAGCCCTGCTGACTGTACCCAGAGGTACCTGGAAAGGAAGGCCTGGTGACTGTCCTCAGAGGTACCTCACAAGAAATACCTCGTGACTGTACCCAGACGTACCTGAGAAGGAAGGCCTGGTGACTGTATTCAGAGGTACCTCGGAAGGAAAGCCTGGGGACTTTACCCAGGGATACCTTAGAAGGAATGCCTGGTTACTGTACCCAGATGTACCTCGGAAGGAAGGCCTGGTGACTGTACCCAGAGATACCTGGGAAGAAATGCCTGATGACACTACCCAGAGGTACCTCGGAAGGAAGCCCTGCTGACTGTACCCAGAGGTACCTGGAAAGGAAGGCCTGGTGACTGTCCTCAGAGTTACCTCAGAAGAAATACCTCGTGACTGTACCCAGACGTACCTGAGAAGGAAGGCCTGGTGACTGTACCCAGGGGTACCTCGGAAGGAAGGCCTGGTGACTGTACCTAGAGGTAACTCCGAAAGAGGCGTGGTGACTGTACCCAGGGTATCTCCCAAGGAAAGCCAGGTGACTGCAGCCAGAGGTACCTCGGAAGAAAGGCCTGCTGACTGTTCCGAGAAGTACCTCAGAAGGAAGGCCTGATGACTCTACCCAGACGTACCCCTTCAGAAAGACCGGGTGACTGTACTCAGAAGTACCTCGGAAGGAAGGCCTGGTGACTGTACCCAGAGGTACGTCGGAAGGAAGGCCTGGTGACTGTACCTAGAGATAACTCGGAAGAAAGGAGTGGTGACTGTACCCAGGGTAACTCCCAAGGAAAGCCTGCTGACTGTAACCAGAGGTACCTCGGAAGGAAGGCCTGCTGACTGCAGCCAGAGTTACCTCCGAAGGAAGGCCTGGTGACTGTACCCAGAGGTAACTCGGAAGAAATGCCTGGTGACTCTAAACAGAGGTACCTCGGGAGGAATCCCTGGTGACTGTACCCAGAGGTACCTCAGAAGGAACGCCTGGTGATTGTTCCTAGAGATACCTCCGAAAGGAAGGCCTGGTGACTGTACACAGAAGTACCTCGGAAGAAAGGCCTGGTGACTGTACCCAGAGCTAACTCAGAAGAAAGACCTCGTGACTGTACCCAGAGGTACCTCAGAAGGAAGGCCTGGTGATTGTACCTAGAGGTACCTCGGAAGGAAGGCCTGGTGACTGTACCCAGAGGGACCTCAGAAATAAGCCCGGGTGCTGTACCCAGAGGTACCTCAGAAGGAAGGCCGTTGACTGTACCCAGAGGGACCTCGGAAGAAAGGCCTCCTGACTGTACCCAGAGGGAACTGAGAAAGAAGGCAGAGTGACTGTACCCAGAGGGACCTCAGAAGGAAGGCCTTTGACTGTACCCAGAGGTACCCCTGAAGGAACGCCTGGTGATTTTACCCATAGGTACCTCAGAAGGAACGACTGGAGACTGTAACCAGAGGTACCTCTTAAGAACGGCCTGGTGAGTGTATCCAGAGGTACCTCGGAAACTAGTCCTGATGACTGTACCCACAGGTACTTCGGAAGGAAGGCCTGGAGACTGTACCCAGGGGTACCTGGGAAGGAAGGCCTGGCGACTGTACACAGAAGCACCTCGGAAGAAAGGCCTGGTGACTGTACCCAGTGGTACCTCGGAAGGAAGGCCTAGTGACTGTACCCAGAGCTAACTCAGAAGGAGCGCCTGGTGATTGTACCCAGAGGTACTTGGGAAGGAAAGCCTGGTGGCTTAACTCAGAAGTGCCTCGGAAGGAAGGCCTGGTGACCGTACCCAGAGGTACCTCGAAAGAAATGCTTGGTGACGGTACTTAGAAGTACCTGGGAAGGAAGGACTGGTGACAGTACTCGGAGGTACCGCAGAAGGAAGGCCTGGTGACTGTACCCAGGGGTATCTCAGAAGGAAGGCCTGGTGACTGTACCCAGAGGTAACTCGTAAGGAAGGCCTGGTGACTGTACCCAGAGGTACCTGAGAAGGAATGCCTGGTGACTGTACTCAGAGGTACCGCGGAAAAAAGGCCTAGTGAGTGTACCCAGAGGTACCTCGGAAGGATGGCCTGGTGACTATTCCCAGAGGTACCTCCGAAGGAAGGACTGCTGACTGTACCCAGAGGTATCTCGGAGGGAGGGCATAGTGACTTTACCCAGAGGTACCTCGGAAGGAAGGTCCAGAGACTGTACCCAAAGGTACCTCGGAAGAAAGGCCCGGTGACTGTACCCAGAGGTATCTCAGAAGCAAGACCTGGTGACTGTACCCAGAGGTACCTCAGAAGGAATGCCTGGTGACTGTACTCAGAGGTACCGTGGAAAAAAGGCCTGGTGAGTGTACCCAGAGGTACCTCGGAAGGAAGGTCTGGTGACTCTACCCAGAGGTACCTTGGAAGGAAGGCCTGGTGACTACCCAGACGTACCTCCGAAGAAAGGCCTGGTGACTGTACTCAGAGGTACCCCAGAAGAAAATCCTCGTGACTGTACCCAGTGGTACCTCAGAAGGAAGGCATGATGACTGTACTCAGAGGTACCTCGGAAGGAAGGCCTGGTCACTGTACCCAGAGCTAACTCTGAAGGAATGCCTGGTGACTGTACCCAGAGTTACTTCGTGAGAAAGGCCTGGTGACTGTACCCAGAGGTACCTCAGAAGAAAGGCCTAGAGACTGTTCCCAGAGGGACCTCAGAAAGAAGGCCGTGTGACTGTACCCAGAGATACCTCTGAAGGAAGGCCTGTTGACTCTACCCGTACGTACTCAGAAGGAAAGCCTGGTGACTGTACCCGCAGGTACGTCGTAAGAAAGGTCTGGTGAGGGTACACAGACTTACCTCGGAAACAAGGGCTGGTGACTGTATCCAAAGGTACCTCAGAGGGAAGGTCTGGTGACTGTACCCAGAGGTAGATCGGAAGAAAAGCCTGGTGATTGTACCTAGAGGGACCTCAGAAATAAGCCCGGGTGCTGTACCCAGAGGTACCTCAGAAGGAAGGCCGTTGACTGTACCCAGAGGGTCCTCGGAAGAAAGGCTTTTCACTGTACCCAGAGGTACCTCTGAAGGAACGCCTGGTGACTGTACCCAGAGGGAACTGAGAAAAAAGGCAGGGTGACTGTACCCAGAGGTACCTCAGAAGGAAGGCCTTTCACTGTACCCAGAGGTACCTCTGAAGGAACGCCTGGTGACTGTACCCATAGGTACCTCAGAAGGAACGACTGGAGACTGCAACCAGAGGTACCTCGCAAAACGGCCTGGTGAGTGTACCCAGAGGTACCTCGGAAACTAGTCCTGATGACAGTACCAACAGGTACTTCGGAAGGAAGGCCTGGAGACTCTACCCAGACGTACCTCGGAAGAAAGGCCTGGTGACTGTAGTCAGAGGTACCTGGGAAGAAATGCCTGATGACACTACCCAGAGGTACCTCGGAAAGAAGCCCTGCTGACTGTACCCAGAGGTACCTGGAAAGGAAGTCCTGGTGACTGTACTCAGAGGTACCTCAGAAGAAATACCTCGTGACTGTACCCAGAGGTACCTGAGAAGGAAGGCCTGGTGACTGTACCCAGAGGTACCTCGGAAGGAAGGCCTGGTCACTGTACCCAGAGCTAATTCTGAAGGAATGCCTGGTGACTGTACCCAGAGGTACCTCGTAAGAAAGGCCTGGTGACTGTACCCAGAGGTACCTCAGAAGCAAGGCCTGGTGACTGTACCAAGAGGTAAGTCGTAGGAAAGGCGTGGTGAGTGTACCCAGGGTAATTCCCACGGAAAGCCTGGTGACTGTAACCAGAGTTACCTCGGGAGGAAGGCCTGGTGACTGTAACGAGAAGTTCCTCAGAAGAAAAGCCTGATGACTCTACCCAAACGTACCCCTTAATAAAGGCCGGATGACTGTACTCAGAGGTACCTCGGAAGGAAGGCCTGCCTACTCTACCCAGAGGGACCTCGGAAGGAAGGCCAGGTGACTGTACCCAGAGGTACCTGGAAAGGAAGGCCCGGTGATTGTACCCAGAGGTACCTCGGAAGGAAGGCCTGGTGACTGTACCCAGACGCACTTCGGAAGAAAGTCCTGGTGACTGTATTCAGAGGTACCTCGAAAGGAAGGCCTGGGGACTTTACCCAGGGATACCTTAGAAGGAATGCCTGGTTACTGTACCCAGATGTACCTCGGAAGGAAGGCCTGGTGACTGTACCCAGAGATACCTGGGAAGAAATGCCTGATGACACTACCCAGAGGTACCTCGGAAGGAAGCCCTGCTGACTGTACCCAGAGGTACCTGGAAAGGAAGGCCTGGTGACTGTCCTCAGAGGTACCTCAGAAGAAATACCTCGTGACTGTACCCAGACGTACCTGAGAAGGAAGGCCTGGTGACTGTACCTAGAGGTAACTCCGAAAGAGGCGTGGTGACTGTACCCAGGGTATCTCCCAAGGAAAGCCAGGTGACTGCAGCCAGAGGTACCTCGGAAGAAAGGCCTGCTGACTGTTCCGAGAAGTACCTCAGAAGGAAGGCCTGATGACTCTACCCAGACGTACCCCTTCAGAAAGACCGGGTGACTGTACTCAGAGGTACCTCGGAAGGAAGGCCTGGTGACTGTACCCAGAGGTACGTCGGAAGGAAGGCCTGGTGACTGTACCTAGAGATAACTCGGAAGAAAGGAGTGGTGACTGTACCCAGGGTAACTCCCAAGGAAAGCCTGCTGACTGTAACCAGAGGTACCTCGGAAGGAAGGCCTGCTGACTGCAGCCAGAGTTACCTCCGAAGGAAGGCCTGGTGACTGTACCCAGAGGTAACTCGGAAGAAATGCCTGGTGACTCTAAACAGAGGTACCTCGGGAGGAATCCCTGGTGACTGTACCCAGAGGTACCTCAGAAGGAACGCCTGGTGATTGTTCCTAGAGATACCTCCGAAAGGAAGGCCTGGTGACTGTACACAGAAGTACCTCGGAAGAAAGGCCTGGTGACTGTACCCAGAGCTAACTCAGAAGAAAGACCTCGTGACTGTACCCAGAGGTACCTCAGAAGGAAGGCCTGGTGATTGTACCTAGAGGTACCTCGGAAGGAAGGCCTGGTGACTGTACCCAGAGGGACCTCAGAAATAAGCCCGGGTGCTGTACCCAGAGGTACCTCAGAAGGAAGGCCGTTGACTGTACCCAGAGGGACCTCGGAAGAAAGGCCTCCTGACTGTACCCAGAGGGAACTGAGAAAGAAGGCAGAGTGACTGTACCCAGAGGGACCTCAGAAGGAAGGCCTTTGACTGTACCCAGAGGTACCCCTGAAGGAACGCCTGGTGATTTTACCCATAGGTACCTCAGAAGGAACGACTGGAGACTGTAACCAGAGGTACCTCTTAAGAACGGCCTGGTGAGTGTATCCAGAGGTACCTCGGAAACTAGTCCTGATGACTGTACCCACAGGTACTTCGGAAGGAAGGCCTGGAGACTGTACCCAGACGTACCTCGGAAGAAAGGCCTGGTGACTGTAGTCAGAGGTACCTCGGAAGGAAGGCCTGGTGACTGTACCCAGGGGTACCTGGGAAGGAAGGCCTGGCGACTGTACACAGAAGCACCTCGGAAGAAAGGCCTGGTGACTGTACCCAGTGGTACCTCGGAAGGAAGGCCTAGTGACTGTACCCAGAGCTAACTCAGAAGGAGCGCCTGGTGATTGTACCCAGAGGTACTTGGGAAGGAAAGCCTGGTGGCTTAACTCAGAAGTGCCTCGGAAGGAAGGCCTGGTGACCGTACCCAGAGGTACCTCGAAAGAAATGCTTGGTGACGGTACTTAGAAGTACCTGGGAAGGAAGGACTGGTGACAGTACTCGGAGGTACCGCAGAAGGAAGGCCTGGTGACTGTACCCAGGGGTATCTCAGAAGGAAGGCCTGGTGACTGTACCCAGAGGTAACTCGTAAGGAAGGCCTGGTGACTGTACCCAGAGGTACCTGAGAAGGAATGCCTGGTGACTGTACTCAGAGGTACCGCGGAAAAAAGGCCTGGTGAGTGTACCCAGAGGTACCTCGGAAGGATGGCCTGGTGACTATACCCAGAGGTACCTCCGAAGGAAGGACTGCTGACTGTACCCAGAGGTATCTCGGAGGGAGGGCATAGTGACTTTACCCAGAGGTACCTCGGAAGGAAGGTCCAGAGACTGTACCCAAAGGTACCTCGGAAGAAAGGCCCGGTGACTGTACCCAGAGGTATCTCAGAAGCAAGACCTGGTGACTGTACCCAGAGGTACCTCAGAAGGAATGCCTGGTGACTGTACTCAGAGGTACCGTGGAAAAAAGGCCTGGTGAGTGTACCCAGAGGTACCTCGGAAGGAAGGTCTGGTGACTCTACCCAGAGGTACCTTGGAAGGAAGGCCTGGTGACTACCCAGACGTACCTCCGAAGAAAGGCCTGGTGACTGTACTCAGAGGTACCCCAGAAGAAAAACCTCGTGACTGTACCCAGTGGTACCTCAGAAGGAAGGCATGATGACTGTACTCAGAGGTACCTCGGAAGGAAGGCCTGGTCACTGTACCCAGAGCTAACTCTGAAGGAATGCCTGGTGACTGTACCCAGAGTTACTTCGTGAGAAAGGCCTGGTGACTGTACCCAGAGGTACCTCAGAAGAAAGGCCTAGAGACTGTTCCCAGAGGGACCTCAGAAAGAAGGCCGTGTGACTGTACCCAGAGATACCTCTGAAGGAAGGCCTGTTGACTCTACCCGTACGTACTCAGAAGGAAAGCCTGGTGACTGTACCCGCAGGTACGTCGTAAGAAAGGTCTGGTGAGGGTACACAGACTTACCTCGGAAACAAGGGCTGGTGACTGTATCCAAAGGTACCTCAGAGGGAAGGTCTGGTGACTGTACCCAGAGGTAGATCGGAAGAAAAGCCTGGTGATTGTACCTAGAGGGACCTCAGAAATAAGCCCGGGTGCTGTACCCAGAGGTACCTCAGAAGGAAGGCCGTTGACTGTACCCAGAGGGTCCTCGGAAGAAAGGCTTTTCACTGTACCCAGAGGTACCTCTGAAGGAACGCCTGGTGACTGTACCCAGAGGGAACTGAGAAAAAAGGCAGGGTGACTGTACCCAGAGGTACCTCAGAAGGAAGGCCTTTCACTGTACCCAGAGGTACCTCTGAAGGAACGCCTGGTGACTGTACCCATAGGTACCTCAGAAGGAACGACTGGAGACTGCAACCAGAGGTACCTCGCAAAACGGCCTGGTGAGTGTACCCAGAGGTACCTCGGAAACTAGTCCTGATGACAGTACCAACAGGTACTTCGGAAGGAAGGCCTGGAGACTCTACCCAGACGTACCTCGGAAGAAAGGCCTGGTGACTGTAGTCAGAGGTACCTGGGAAGAAATGCCTGATGACACTACCCAGAGGTACCTCGGAAAGAAGCCCTGCTGACTGTACCCAGAGGTACCTGGAAAGGAAGTCCTGGTGACTGTACTCAGAGGTACCTCAGAAGAAATACCTCGTGACTGTACCCAGAGGTACCTGAGAAGGAAGGCCTGGTGACTGTACCCAGAGGTACCTCGGAAGGAAGGCCTGGTCACTGTACCCAGAGCTAATTCTGAAGGAATGCCTGGTGACTGTACCCAGAGGTACCTCGTAAGAAAGGCCTGGTGACTGTACCCAGAGGTACCTCAGAAGCAAGGCCTGGTGACTGTACCAAGAGGTAAGTCGTAGGAAAGGCGTGGTGAGTGTACCCAGGGTAATTCCCACGGAAAGCCTGGTGACTGTAACCAGAGTTACCTCGGGAGGAAGGCCTGGTGACTGTAACGAGAAGTTCCTCAGAAGAAAAGCCTGATGACTCTACCCAAACGTACCCCTTAATAAAGGCCGGATGACTGTACTCAGAGGTACCTCGGAAGGAAGGCCTGCCTACTCTACCCAGAGGGACCTCGGAAGGAAGGCCAGGTGACTGTACCCAGAGGTACCTGGAAAGGAAGGCCCGGTGATTGTACCCAGAGGTACCTCGGAAGGAAGGCCTGGTGACTGTACCCAGACGCACTTCGGAAGAAAGTCCTGGTGACTGTATTCAGAGGTACCTCGAAAGGAAGGCCTGGGGACTTTACCCAGGGATACCTTAGAAGGAATGCCTGGTTACTGTACCCAGATGTACCTCGGAAGGAAGGCCTGGTGACTGTACCCAGAGATACCTGGGAAGAAATGCCTGATGACACTACCCAGAGGTACCTCGGAAGGAAGCCCTGCTCACTGTACCCAGAGGTACCTGGAAAGGAAGGCCTGGTGACTGTCCTCAGAGGTACCTCAGAAGAAATACCTCGTGACTGTACCCAGACGTACCTGAGAAGGAAGGCCTGGTGACTGTACCTAGAGGTAACTCCGAAAGAGGCGTGGTGACTGTACCCAGGGTATCTCCCAAGGAAAGCCAGGTGACTGCAGCCAGAGGTACCTCGGAAGAAAGGCCTGCTGACTGTTCCGAGAAGTACCTCAGAAGGAAGGCCTGATGACTCTACCCAGACGTACCCCTTCAGAAAGACCGGGTGACTGTACTCAGAGGTACCTCGGAAGGAAGGCCTGGTGACTGTACCCAGAGGTACGTCGGAAGGCAGGCCTGGTGACTGTACCTAGAGATAACTCGGAAGAAAGGAGTGGTGACTGTACCCAGGGTAACTCCCAAGGAAAGCCTGGTGACTGTAACCAGAGGTACCTCGGAAGGAAGGCCTGCTGACTGTAGCCAGAGTTACCTCCGAAGGAAGGCCTGGTGACTGTACCCAGAGGTAACTCGGAAGAAATGCCTGGTGACTCTAAACAGAGGTACCTCGGGAGGAATCCCTGGTGACTGTACCCAGAGGTACCTCAGAAGGAAGGCCTGGTGATTGTTCCTAGAGATACCTCCGAAAGGAAGGCCTGGTGACTGTACACAGAAGTACCTCGGAAGAAAGGCCTGGTGACTGTACCCAGAGCTAACTCAGAAGAAAGACCTCGTGACTGTACCGAGAGGTACCTCAGAAGGAAGGCCTGGTGATTGTACCTAGAGGTACCTCGGAAGGAAGGCCTGGTGACTGTACCCAGAGGGACCTCAGAAATAAGCCCGGGTGCTGTACCCAGAGGTACCTCAGAAGGAAGGCCGTTGACTGTACCCAGAGGGACCTCGGAAGAAAGGCCTGCTGACTGTACCCAGAGGGAACTGAGAAAGAAGGCAGAGTGACTGTACCCAGAGGGACCTCAGAAGGAAGGCCTTTGACTGTACCCAGAGGTACCCCTGAAGGAACGCCTGGTGATTTTACCCATAGGTACCTCAGAAGGAACGACTGGAGACTGTAACCAGAGGTACCTCTTAAGAACGGCCTGGTGAGTGTATCCAGAGGTACCTCGGAAACTAGTCCTGATGACTGTACCCACAGGTACTTCGGAAGGAAGGCCTGGAGACTGTACCCAGACGTACCTCGGAAGAAAGGCCTGGTGACTGTAGTCAGAGGTACCTCGGAAGGAAGGCCTGGTGACTGTACCCAGGGGTACCTGGGAAGGAAGGCCTGGCGACTGTACACAGAAGCACCTCGGAAGAAAGGCCTGGTGACTGTACCCAGTGGTACCTCGGAAGGAAGGCCTAGTGACTGTACCCAGAGCTAACTCAGAAGGAGCGCCTGGTGATTGTACCCAGAGGTACTTGGGAAGGAAAGCCTGGTGGCTTAACTCAGAAGTGCCTCGGAAGGAAGGCCTGGTGACCGTACCCAGAGGTACCTCGAAAGAAATGCTTGGTGACGGTACTTAGAAGTACCTGGGAAGGAAGGACTGGTGACAGTACTCGGAGGTACCGCAGAAGGAAGGCCTGGTGACTGTACCCAGGGGTATCTCAGAAGGAAGGCCTGGTGACTGTACCCAGAGGTAACTCGTAAGGAAGGCCTGGTGACTGTACCCAGAGGTACCTGAGAAGGAATGCCTGGTGACTGTACTCAGAGGTACCGCGGAAAAAAGGCCTGGTGAGTGTACCCAGAGGTACCTCGGAAGGATGGCCTGGTGACTATACCCAGAGGTACCTCCGAAGGAAGGACTGCTGACTGTACCCAGAGGTATCTCGGAGGGAGGGCATAGTGACTTTACCCAGAGGTACCTCGGAAGGAAGGTCCAGAGACTGTACCCAAAGGTACCTCGGAAGAAAGGCCCGGTGACTGTACCCAGAGGTATCTCAGAAGCAAGACCTGGTGACTGTACCCAGAGGTACCTCAGAAGGAATGCCTGGTGACTGTACTCAGAGGTACCGTGGAAAAAAGGCCTGGTGAGTGTACCCAGAGGTACCTCGGAAGGAAGGTCTGGTGACTCTACCCAGAGGTACCTTGGAAGGAAGGCCTGGTGACTACCCAGACGTACCTCCGAAGAAAGGCCTGGTGACTGTACTCAGAGGTACCCCAGAAGAAAAACCTCGTGACTGTACCCAGTGGTACCTCAGAAGGAAGGCATGATGACTGTACTCAGAGGTACCTCGGAAGGAAGGCCTGGTCACTGTACCCAGAGCTAACTCTGAAGGAATGCCTGGTGACTGTACCCAGAGTTACTTCGTGAGAAAGGCCTGGTGACTGTACCCAGAGGTACCTCAGAAGAAAGGCCTAGAGACTGTTCCCAGAGGGACCTCAGAAAGAAGGCCGTGTGACTGTACCCAGAGATACCTCTGAAGGAAGGCCTGTTGACTCTACCCGTACGTACTCAGAAGGAAAGCCTGGTGACTGTACCCGCAGGTACGTCGTAAGAAAGGTCTGGTGAGGGTACACAGACTTACCTCGGAAACAAGGGCTGGTGACTGTATCCAAAGGTACCTCAGAGGGAAGGTCTGGTGACTGTACCCAGAGGTAGATCGGAAGAAAAGCCTGGTGATTGTACCTAGAGGGACCTCAGAAATAAGCCCGGGTGCTGTACCCAGAGGTACCTCAGAAGGAAGGCCGTTGACTGTACCCAGAGGGTCCTCGGAAGAAAGGCTTTTCACTGTACCCAGAGGTACCTCTGAAGGAACGCCTGGTGACTGTACCCAGAGGGAACTGAGAAAAAAGGCAGGGTGACTGTACCCAGAGGTACCTCAGAAGGAAGGCCTTTCACTGTACCCAGAGGTACCTCTGAAGGAACGCCTGGTGACTGTACCCATAGGTACCTCAGAAGGAACGACTGGAGACTGCAACCAGAGGTACCTCGCAAAACGGCCTGGTGAGTGTACCCAGAGGTACCTCGGAAACTAGTCCTGATGACAGTACCAACAGGTACTTCGGAAGGAAGGCCTGGAGACTCTACCCAGACGTACCTCGGAAGAAAGGCCTGGTGACTGTAGTCAGAGGTACCTGGGAAGAAATGCCTGATGACACTACCCAGAGGTACCTCGGAAAGAAGCCCTGCTGACTGTACCCAGAGGTACCTGGAAAGGAAGTCCTGGTGACTGTACTCAGAGGTACCTCAGAAGAAATACCTCGTGACTGTACCCAGAGGTACCTGAGAAGGAAGGCCTGGTGACTGTACCCAGAGGTACCTCGGAAGGAAGGCCTGGTCACTGTACCCAGAGCTAATTCTGAAGGAATGCCTGGTGACTGTACCCAGAGGTACCTCGTAAGAAAGGCCTGGTGACTGTACCCAGAGGTACCTCAGAAGCAAGGCCTGGTGACTGTACCAAGAGGTAAGTCGTAGGAAAGGCGTGGTGAGTGTACCCAGGGTAATTCCCACGGAAAGCCTGGTGACTGTAACCAGAGTTACCTCGGGAGGAAGGCCTGGTGACTGTAACGAGAAGTTCCTCAGAAGAAAAGCCTGATGACTCTACCCAAACGTACCCCTTAATAAAGGCCGGATGACTGTACTCAGAGGTACCTCGGAAGGAAGGCCTGCCTACTCTACCCAGAGGGACCTCGGAAGGAAGGCCAGGTGACTGTACCCAGAGGTACCTGGAAAGGAAGGCCCGGTGATTGTACCCAGAGGTACCTCGGAAGGAAGGCCTGGTGACTGTACCCAGACGCACTTCGGAAGAAAGTCCTGGTGACTGTATTCAGAGGTACCTCGAAAGGAAGGCCTGGGGACTTTACCCAGGGATACCTTAGAAGGAATGCCTGGTTACTGTACCCAGATGTACCTCGGAAGGAAGGCCTGGTGACTGTACCCAGAGATACCTGGGAAGAAATGCCTGATGACACTACCCAGAGGTACCTCGGAAGGAAGCCCTGCTGACTGTACCCAGAGGTACCTGGAAAGGAAGGCCTGGTGACTGTCCTCAGAGGTACCTCAGAAGAAATACCTCGTGACTGTACCCAGACGTACCTGAGAAGGAAGGCCTGGTGACTGTACCTAGAGGTAACTCCGAAAGAGGCGTGGTGACTGTACCCAGGGTATCTCCCAAGGAAAGCCAGGTGACTGCAGCCAGAGGTACCTCGGAAGAAAGGCCTGCTGACTGTTCCGAGAAGTACCTCAGAAGGAAGGCCTGATGACTCTACCCAGACGTACCCCTTCAGAAAGACCGGGTGACTGTACTCAGAGGTACCTCGGAAGGAAGGCCTGGTGACTGTACCCAGAGGTACGTCGGAAGGCAGGCCTGGTGACTGTACCTAGAGATAACTCGGAAGAAAGGAGTGGTGACTGTACCCAGGGTAACTCCCAAGGAAAGCCTGGTGACTGTAACCAGAGGTACCTCGGAAGGAAGGCCTGCTGACTGTAGCCAGAGTTACCTCCGAAGGAAGGCCTGGTGACTGTACCCAGAGGTAACTCGGAAGAAATGCCTGGTGACTCTAAACAGAGGTACCTCGGGAGGAATCCCTGGTGACTGTACCCAGAGGTACCTCAGAAGGAAGGCCTGGTGATTGTTCCTAGAGATACCTCCGAAAGGAAGGCCTGGTGACTGTACACAGAAGTACCTCGGAAGAAAGGCCTGGTGACTGTACCCAGAGCTAACTCAGAAGAAAGACCTCGTGACTGTACCGAGAGGTACCTCAGAAGGAAGGCCTGGTGATTGTACCTAGAGGTACCTCGGAAGGAAGGCCTGGTGACTGTACCCAGAGGGACCTCAGAAATAAGCCCGGGTGCTGTACCCAGAGGTACCTCAGAAGGAAGGCCGTTGACTGTACCCAGAGGGACCTCGGAAGAAAGGCCTGCTGACTGTACCCAGAGGGAACTGAGAAAGAAGGCAGAGTGACTGTACCCAGAGGGACCTCAGAAGGAAGGCCTTTGACTGTACCCAGAGGTACCCCTGAAGGAACGCCTGGTGATTGTACCCATAGGTACCTCAGAAGGAACGACTGGAGACTGTAACCAGAGGTACCTCTTAAGAACGGCGTGATGAGTGTATCCAGAGGTACCTCGGAAACTAGTCCTGATGACTGTACCCACAGGTACTTCGGAAGGAAGGCCTGGAGACTGTACCCAGACGTACCTCGGAAGAAAGGCCTGGTGACTGTAGTCAGAGGTACCTCGGAAGGAAGGCCTGGTGACTGTACCCAGGGGTACCTGGGAAGGAAGGCCTGGCGACTGTACACAGAAGCACCTCGGAAGAAAGGCCTTTTGACTGTACCCAGAGGTACCTCGGAAGGAAGGCCTAGTGACTGTACCCAGAGCTAACTCAGAAGGAGCGCCTGGTGATTGTACCCAGAGGTACTTGGGAAGGAAAGCCTGGTGGCTTAACTCAGAAGTGCCTCGGAAGGAAGGCCTGGTGACCGTACCCAGAGGTACCTCGAAAGAAATGCTTGGTGCCGGTACTTAGAAGTACCTGGGAAGGAAGGACTGGTGACAGTACTCGGAGGTACCGCAGAAGGAAGGCCTGGTGACTGTACCCAGGGGTATCTCAGAAGGAAGGCCTGGTGACTGTACCCAGAGGTAACTCGTAAGGAAGGCCTGGTGACTGTACCCAGAGGTACCTGAGAAGGAATGCCTGGTGACTGTACTCAGAGGTACCGCGGAAAAAAGGCCTGGTGAGTGTACCCAGAGGTACCTCGGAAGGATGGCCTGGTGACTATACCCAGAGGTACCTCCGAAGGAAGGACTGCTGACTGTACCCAGAGGTATCTCGGAGGGAGGGCATAGTGACTTTACCCAGAGGTACCTCGGAAGGAAGGTCCAGAGACTGTACCCAAAGGTACCTCGGAAGAAAGGCCCGGTGACTGTACCCAGAGGTATCTCAGAAGCAAGACCTGGTGACTGTACCCAGAGGTACCTCAGAAGGAATGCCTGGTGACTGTACTCAGAGGTACCGTGGAAAAAAGGCCTGGTGAGTGTACCCAGAGGTACCTCGGAAGGAAGGTCTGGTGACTCTACCCAGAGGTACCTTGGAAGGAAGGCCTGGTGACTACCCAGACGTACCTCCGAAGAAAGGCCTGGTGACTGTACTCAGAGGTACCCCAGAAGAAAAACCTCGTGACTGTACCCAGTGGTACCTCAGAAGGAAGGCATGATGACTGTACTCAGAGGTACCTCGGAAGGAAGGCCTGGTCACTGTACCCAGAGCTAACTCTGAAGGAATGCCTGGTGACTGTACCCAGAGTTACTTCGTGAGAAAGGCCTGGTGACTGTACCCAGAGGTACCTCAGAAGAAAGGCCTAGAGACTGTTCCCAGAGGGACCTCAGAAAGAAGGCCGTGTGACTGTACCCAGAGATACCTCTGAAGGAAGGCCTGTTGACTCTACCCGTACGTACTCAGAAGGAAAGCCTGGTGACTGTACCCGCAGGTACGTCGTAAGAAAGGTCTGGTGAGGGTACACAGACTTACCTCGGAAACAAGGGCTGGTGACTGTATCCAAAGGTACCTCAGAGGGAAGGTCTGGTGACTGTACCCAGAGGTAGATCGGAAGAAAAGCCTGGTGACTGTACCTAGAGGGACCTCAGAAATAATCCCGGGTGACTGTACCCAGAGGTACCTCAGAAGGAAGGGCGGTGACTGTACCCAGAGGTACCTCCTAAGAAAGGCCTGGTGACTGTACCCAGAGGGACCTCAGAAATAAGCCCGGGTGCTGTACCCAGAGGTACCTCAGAAGGAAGGCCGTTGACTGTACCGAGAGGGACCTCGGAAGAAAGGCCTGCTGACTGTACCCAGAGGGAACTGAGAAAAAAGGCAGGGTGACTGTACCCAGAGGTACCTCAGAAGGAAGGCCTTTCACTGTACCCAGAGGTACATCTGAAGGAACGCCTGGTGACTGTACCCAGAGGTACCTCAGAAGGAACGACTGGAGACTGTAACCAGAGGTACCTCGCAAAACGGCCTGGTGAGTGTACCCAGAGGTACCTCGGAAGGAAGGCCTGGTGACTGTACCCAGAGGTACCTGGGAAGAAATGCCTGATGACACTACCCAGAGGTACCTCGGAAAGAAGCCCTGCTGACTGTACCCAGAGGTACCTGGAAAGGAAGTCCTGGTGACTGTACTCAGAGGTACCTCAGAAGAAATACCTCGTGACTGTACCCAGAGGTACCTGAGAAGGAAGGCCTGGTGACTGTACCCAGAGGTACCTCGGAAGGAAGGCCTGGTCACTGTACCCAGAGCTAATTCTGAAGGAATGCCTGGTGACTGTACCCAGAGGTACCTCGTAAGAAAGGCCTGGTGACTGTACCCAGAGGTACCTCAGAAGCAAGGCCTGGTGACTGTACCAAAAGGTAACTCGTAGGAAAGGCGTGGTGAGTGTACCCAGGGTAATTCCCACGGAAAGCCTGGTGATTGTAACCAGAGTTACCTCGGGAGGAAGGCCTGTTGACTGTAACGAGAAGTGCCTCAGAAGGAAAGCCTGATGACTCTACCCAAACGTACCCCTTAATAAAGGCCGGATGACTGTACTCAGAGGTACCTCGGAAGGAAGGCCTGCTGACTCTACCCAGAGGGACCTCGGAAGGAAGGCCAGGTGACTGTACCCAGAGGTACCTGGAAAGGAAGGCCCGGTGATTGTACCCAGAGGTACCTCGGAAGGAAGGACTGGTGACTGTACCCAAACGCACTTCGGAAGAAAGTCCTGGTGACTGTATTCAGAGGTACCTCGAAAGGAAGGCCTGGGGACTTTACCCAGGGATACCTTAGAAGGAATGCCTGGTTACTGTACCCAGATGTACCTCGGAAGGAAGGCCTGGTGACTGTGCCCAGAGATACCTGGGAAGAAATGCCTGATGACACTACCCAGAGGTACCTCGGAAGGAAGCCCTGCTGACTGTACCCAGAGGTACCTGGAAAGGAAGGCCTGGTGACTGTCCTCAGAGGTACCTCAGAAGAAATACCTCGTGACTGTACCCAGACGTACCTGAGAAGGAAGGCCTGGTGACTGTACCCAGGGGTACCTCGGAAGGAAGGCCTGGTGACTGTACCTAGAGGTAACTCCGAAAGAGGCGTGGTGACTATACCCAGGGTATCTCCCAAGGAAAGCCAGGTGACTGCAGCCAGAGGTACCTCGGAAGAAAGGCCTGCTGACTGTTCCGAAAAGTACCTCAGAAGGAAGGCCTGATGACTCTACCCAGACGTACCCCTTCAGAAAGGCCGGGTGACTGTACTCAGAGGTACCTCGGAAGGAAGGCCTGGTGACTGTACCCAGAGGTACGTCGGAAGGAAGGCCTGGTGACTGTACCTAGAGATAACTCGGAAGAAAGGAGTGGTGACTGTACCCAGGGTAACTCCCAAGGAAAGCCTGCTGACTGTAACCAGAGGTACCTCGGAAGGAAGGCCTGCTGACTGTGGCCAGAGTTACCTCCGAACGAAGGCCTGGTGACTGTACCCAGAGGTAACTCGGAAGAAATGCCTGGTGACTCTAAACAGAGGTACCTCGGGAGGAATCCCTGGTGACTGTACCCAGAGGTACCTCAGAAGGAAGGCCTGGTGATTGTTCCTAGAGATACCTCCGAAAGGAAGGCCTGGTGACTGTACACAGAAGTACCTCGGAAGAAAGGCCTGGTGACTGTACCCAGAGCTAACTCAGAAGAAAGACCTCGTGACTGTACCCAGAGGTACCTCAGAAGGAAGGCCTGGTGATTGTACCTAGAGGTACCTCGGAAGGAAGGCCTGGTGACTGTACCCAGAGGGACCTCAGAAATAAGCCCGGGTGCTGTACCCAGAGGTACCTCAGAAGGAAGGCCTGCTGACTGTACCCAGAGGGAACTGAGAAAGAAGGCAGAGTGACTGTACCCAGAGGGACCTCAGAAGGAAGGCCTTTGACTGTACCCAGAGGTACCCCTGAAGGAACGCCTGGTGATTGTACCCATAGGTACCTCAGAAGGAACGACTGGAGAATGTAACCAGAGGTACCTCGTAAGAACGGCCTGGTGAGTGTACCCAGAGGTACCTCGGAAACTAGTCCTGATGACTGTACCCACAGGTACTTCGGAAGGAAGGCCTGGAGACTGTACCCAGACGTACCTCGGAAGAAAGGCCTGGTGACTGTAGTCAGAGGTACCTCGGAAGGAAGGCCTGCTGACGCTACCCAGAGGGACCTCGGAAGGAAGGCCAGGTGACTGTACCCAGAGATACCTGGGAAGAAATGCCTGATGACACTACCCAGAAGTACCTCGGAAGGAAGCCCTGCTGACTGTACCCAGAGGTACCTGGAAAGGAAGGCCTGGTGACTGTCCTCAGAGGTACCTCACAAGAAATACCTCGTGACTGTACCCAGACGTACCTGAGAAGGAAGGCCTGGTGACTGTATTCAGAGGTACCTCGGAAGGAAAGCCTGGGGACTTTACCCAGGGATACCTTAGAAGGAATGCCTGGTTACTGTACCCAGATGTACCTCGGAAGGAAGGCCTGGTGACTGTACCCAGAGATACCTGGGAAGAAATGCCTGATGACACTACCCAGAGGTACCTCGGAAGGAAGCCCTGCTGACTGTACCCAGAGGTACCTGGAAAGGAAGGCCTGGTGACTGTCCTCAGAGTTACCTCAGAAGAAATACCTCGTGACTGTACCCAGACGTACCTGAGAAGGAAGGCCTGGTGACTGTACCCAGGGGTACCTCGGAAGGAAGGCCTGGTGACTGTACCTAGAGGTAACTCCGAAAGAGGCGTGGTGACTGTACCCAGGGTATCTCCCAAGGAAAGCCAGGTGACTGCAGCCAGAGGTACCTCGGAAGAAAGGCCTGCTGACTGTTCCGAGAAGTACCTCAGAAGGAAGGCCTGATGACTCTACCCAGACGTACCCCTTCAGAAAGACCGGGTGACTGTACTCAGAGGTACCTCGGAAGGAAGGCCTGGTGACTGTACCCAGAGGTACGTCGGAAGGAAGGCCTGGTGACTGTACCTAGAGATAACTCGGAAGAAAGGAGTGGTGACTGTACCCAGGGTAACTCCCAAGGAAAGCCTGCTGACTGTAACCAGAGGTACCTCGGAAGGAAGACCTGCTGACTGTAGCCAGAGTTACCTCCGAAGGAAGGCCTGGTGACTGTACCCAGAGGTAACTCGGAAGAAATGCCTGGTGACTCTAAACAGAGGTACCTCGGGAGGAATCCCTGGTGACTGTACCCAGAGGTACCTCAGAAGGAACGCCTGGTGATTGTTCCTAGAGATACCTCCGAAAGGAAGGCCTGGTGACTGTACACAGAAGTACCTCGGAAGAAAGGCCTGGTGACTGTACCCAGAGCTAACTCAGAAGAAAGACCTCGTGACTGTACCCAGAGGTACCTCAGAAGGAAGGCCTGGTGATTGTACCTAGAGGTACCTCGGAAGGAAGGCCTGGTGACTGTACCCAGAGGGACCTCAGAAATAAGCCCGGGTGCTGTACCCAGAGGTACCTCAGAAGGAAGGCCGTTGACTGTACCCAGAGGGACCTCGGAAGAAAGGCCTCCTGACTGTACCCAGAGGGAACTGAGAAAGAAGGCAGAGTGACTGTACCCAGAGGGACCTCAGAAGGAAGGCCTTTGACTGTACCCAGAGGTACCCCTGAAGGAACGCCTGGTGATTTTACCCATAGGTACCTCAGAAGGAACGACTGGAGACTGTAACCAGAGGTACCTCTTAAGAACGGCCTGGTGAGTGTATCCAGAGGTACCTCGGAAACTAGTCCTGATGACTGTACCCACAGGTACTTCGGAAGGAAGGCCTGGAGACTGTACCCAGACGTACCTCGGAAGAAAGGCCTGGTGACTGTAGTCAGAGGTACCTCGGAAGGAAGGCCTGGTGACTGTACCCAGGGGTACCTGGGAAGGAAGGCCTGGCGACTGTACACAGAAGCACCTCGGAAGAAAGGCCTGGTGACTGTACCCAGTGGTACCTCGGAAGGAAGGCCTAGTGACTGTACCCAGAGCTAACTCAGAAGGAGCGCCTGGTGATTGTACCCAGAGGTACTTGGGAAGGAAAGCCTGGTGGCTTAACTCAGAAGTGCCTCGGAAGGAAGGCCTGGTGACCGTACCCAGAGGTACCTCGAAAGAAATGCTTGGTGCCGGTACTTAGAAGTACCTGGGAAGGAAGGACTGGTGACAGTACTCGGAGGTACCGCAGAAGGAAGGCCTGGTGACTGTACCCAGGGGTATCTCAGAAGGAAGGCCTGGTGACTGTACCCAGAGGTAACTCGTAAGGAAGGCCTGGTGACTGTACCCAGAGGTACCTGAGAAGGAATGCCTGGTGACTGTACTCAGAGGTACCGCGGAAAAAAGGCCTAGTGAGTGTACCCAGAGGTACCTCGGAAGGATGGCCTGGTGACTATTCCCAGAGGTACCTCCGAAGGAAGGACTGCTGACTGTACCCAGAGGTATCTCGGAGGGAGGGCATAGTGACTTTACCCAGAGGTACCTCGGAAGGAAGGTCCAGAGACTGTACCCAAAGGTACCTCGGAAGAAAGGCCCGGTGACTGTACCCAGAGGTATCTCAGAAGCAAGACCTGGTGACTGTACCCAGAGGTACCTCAGAAGGAATGCCTGGTGACTGTACTCAGAGGTACCGTGGAAAAAAGGCCTGGTGAGTGTACCCAGAGGTACCTCGGAAGGAAGGTCTGGTGACTCTACCCAGAGGTACCTTGGAAGGAAGGCCTGGTGACTACCCAGACGTACCTCCGAAGAAAGGCCTGGTGACTGTACTCAGAGGTACCCCAGAAGAAAAACCTCGTGACTGTACCCAGTGGTACCTCAGAAGGAAGGCATGATGACTGTACTCAGAGGTACCTCGGAAGGAAGGCCTGGTCACTGTACCCAGAGCTAACTCTGAAGGAATGCCTGGTGACTGTACCCAGAGTTACTTCGTGAGAAAGGCCTGGTGACTGTACCCAGAGGTACCTCAGAAGAAAGGCCTAGAGACTGTTCCCAGAGGGACCTCAGAAAGAAGGCCGTGTGACTGTACCCAGAGATACCTCTGAAGGAAGGCCTGTTGACTCTACCCGTACGTACTCAGAAGGAAAGCCTGGTGACTGTACCCGCAGGTACGTCGTAAGAAAGGTCTGGTGAGGGTACACAGACTTACCTCGGAAACAAGGGCTGGTGACTGTATCCAAAGGTACCTCAGAGGGAAGGTCTGGTGACTGTACCCAGAGGTAGATCGGAAGAAAAGCCTGGTGATTGTACCTAGAGGGACCTCAGAAATAAGCCCGGGTGCTGTACCCAGAGGTACCTCAGAAGGAAGGCCGTTGACTGTACCCAGAGGGTCCTCGGAAGAAAGGCTTTTCACTGTACCCAGAGGTACCTCTGAAGGAACGCCTGGTGACTGTCCCCAGAGGGAACTGAGAAAAAAGGCAGGGTGACTGTACCCAGAGGTACCTCAGAAGGAAGGCCTTTCACTGTACCCAGAGGTACCTCTGAAGGAACGCCTGGTGACTGTACCCATAGGTACCTCAGAAGGAACGACTGGAGACTGCAACCAGAGGTACCTCGCAAAACGGCCTGGTGAGTGTACCCAGAGGTACCTCGGAAACTAGTCCTGATGACAGTACCAACAGGTACTTCGGAAGGAAGGCCTGGAGACTCTACCCAGACGTACCTCGGAAGAAAGGCCTGGTGACTGTAGTCAGAGGTACCTGGGAAGAAATGCCTGATGACACTACCCAGAGGTACCTCGGAAAGAAGCCCTGCTGACTGTACCCAGAGGTACCTGGAAAGGAAGTCCTGGTGACTGTACTCAGAGGTACCTCAGAAGAAATACCTCGTGACTGTACCCAGAGGTACCTGAGAAGGAAGGCCTGGTGACTGTACCCAGAGGTACCTCGGAAGGAAGGCCTGGTCACTGTACCCAGAGCTAATTCTGAAGGAATGCCTGGTGACTGTACCCAGAGGTACCTCGTAAGAAAGGCCTGGTGACTGTACCCAGAGGTACCTCAGAAGCAAGGCCTGGTGACTGTACCAAGAGGTAAGTCGTAGGAAAGGCGTGGTGAGTGTACCCAGGGTAATTCCCACGGAAAGCCTGGTGACTGTAACCAGAGTTACCTCGGGAGGAAGGCCTGGTGACTGTAACGAGAAGTTCCTCAGAAGAAAAGCCTGATGACTCTACCCAAACGTACCCCTTAATAAAGGCCGGATGACTGTACTCAGAGGTACCTCGGAAGGAAGGCCTGCCTACTCTACCCAGAGGGACCTCGGAAGGAAGGCCAGGTGACTGTACCCAGAGGTACCTGGAAAGGAAGGCCCGGTGATTGTACCCAGAGGTACCTCGGAAGGAAGGCCTGGTGACTGTACCCAGACGCACTTCGGAAGAAAGTCCTGGTGACTGTATTCAGAGGTACCTCGAAAGGAAGGCCTGGGGACTTTACCCAGGGATACCTTAGAAGGAATGCCTGGTTACTGTACCCAGATGTACCTCGGAAGGAAGGCCTGGTGACTGTACCCAGAGATACCTGGGAAGAAATGCCTGATGACACTACCCAGAGGTACCTCGGAAGGAAGCCCTGCTGACTGTACCCAGAGGTACCTGGAAAGGAAGGCCTGGTGACTGTCCTCAGAGGTACCTCAGAAGAAATACCTCGTGACTGTACCCAGACGTACCTGAGAAGGAAGGCCTGGTGACTGTACCTAGAGGTAACTCCGAAAGAGGCGTGGTGACTGTACCCAGGGTATCTCCCAAGGAAAGCCAGGTGACTGCAGCCAGAGGTACCTCGGAAGAAAGGCCTGCTGACTGTTCCGAGAAGTACCTCAGAAGGAAGGCCTGATGACTCTACCCAGACGTACCCCTTCAGAAAGACCGGGTGACTGTACCCAGAGGTACGTCGGAAGGAAGGCCTGGTGACTGTACCTAGAGATAACTCGGAAGAAAGGAGTGGTGACTGTACCCAGGGTAACTCCCAAGGAAAGCCTGCTGACTGTAACCAGAGGTACCTCGGAAGGAAGGCCTGCTGACTGCAGCCAGAGTTACCTCCGAAGGAAGGCCTGGTGACTGTACCCAGAGGTAACTCGGAAGAAATGCCTGGTGACTCTAAACAGAGGTACCTCGGGAGGAATCCCTGGTGACTGTACCCAGAGGTACCTCAGAAGGAACGCCTGGTGATTGTTCCTAGAGATACCTCCGAAAGGAAGGCCTGGTGACTGTACACAGAAGTACCTCGGAAGAAAGGCCTGGTGACTGTACCCAGAGCTAACTCAGAAGAAAGACCTCGTGACTGTACCCAGAGGTACCTCAGAAGGAAGGCCTGGTGATTGTACCTAGAGGTACCTCGGAAGGAAGGCCTGGTGACTGTACCCAGAGGGACCTCAGAAATAAGCCCGGGTGCTGTACCCAGAGGTACCTCAGAAGGAAGGCCGTTGACTGTACCCAGAGGGACCTCGGAAGAAAGGCCTCCTGACTGTACCCAGAGGGAACTGAGAAAGAAGGCAGAGTGACTGTACCCAGAGGGACCTCAGAAGGAAGGCCTTTGACTGTACCCAGAGGTACCCCTGAAGGAACGCCTGGTGATTTTACCCATAGGTACCTCAGAAGGAACGACTGGAGACTGTAACCAGAGGTACCTCTTAAGAACGGCCTGGTGAGTGTATCCAGAGGTACCTCGGAAACTAGTCCTGATGACTGTACCCACAGGTACTTCGGAAGGAAGGCCTGGAGACTGTACCCAGACGTACCTCGGAAGAAAGGCCTGGTGACTGTAGTCAGAGGTACCTCGGAAGGAAGGCCTGGTGACTGTACCCAGGGGTACCTGGGAAGGAAGGCCTGGCGACTGTACACAGAAGCACCTCGGAAGAAAGGCCTGGTGACTGTACCCAGTGGTACCTCGGAAGGAAGGCCTAGTGACTGTACCCAGAGCTAACTCAGAAGGAGCGCCTGGTGATTGTACCCAGAGGTACTTGGGAAGGAAAGCCTGGTGGCTTAACTCAGAAGTGCCTCGGAAGGAAGGCCTGGTGACCGTACCCAGAGGTACCTCGAAAGAAATGCTTGGTGCCGGTACTTAGAAGTACCTGGGAAGGAAGGACTGGTGACAGTACTCGGAGGTACCGCAGAAGGAAGGCCTGGTGACTGTACCCAGGGGTATCTCAGAAGGAAGGCCTGGTGACTGTACCCAGAGGTAACTCGTAAGGAAGGCCTGGTGACTGTACCCAGAGGTACCTGAGAAGGAATGCCTGGTGACTGTACTCAGAGGTACCGCGGAAAAAAGGCCTAGTGAGTGTACCCAGAGGTACCTCGGAAGGATGGCCTGGTGACTATTCCCAGAGGTACCTCCGAAGGAAGGACTGCTGACTGTACCCAGAGGTATCTCGGAGGGAGGGCATAGTGACTTTACCCAGAGGTACCTCGGAAGGAAGGTCCAGAGACTGTACCCAAAGGTACCTCGGAAGAAAGGCCCGGTGACTGTACCCAGAGGTATCTCAGAAGCAAGACCTGGTGACTGTACCCAGAGGTACCTCAGAAGGAATGCCTGGTGACTGTACTCAGAGGTACCGTGGAAAAAAGGCCTGGTGAGTGTACCCAGAGGTACCTCGGAAGGAAGGTCTGGTGACTCTACCCAGAGGTACCTTGGAAGGAAGGCCTGGTGACTACCCAGACGTACCTCCGAAGAAAGGCCTGGTGACTGTACTCAGAGGTACCCCAGAAGAAAAACCTCGTGACTGTACCCAGTGGTACCTCAGAAGGAAGGCATGATGACTGTACTCAGAGGTACCTCGGAAGGAAGGCCTGGTCACTGTACCCAGAGCTAACTCTGAAGGAATGCCTGGTGACTGTACCCAGAGTTACTTCGTGAGAAAGGCCTGGTGACTGTACCCAGAGGTACCTCAGAAGAAAGGCCTAGAGACTGTTCCCAGAGGGACCTCAGAAAGAAGGCCGTGTGACTGTACCCAGAGATACCTCTGAAGGAAGGCCTGTTGACTCTACCCGTACGTACTCAGAAGGAAAGCCTGGTGACTGTACCCGCAGGTACGTCGTAAGAAAGGTCTGGTGAGGGTACACAGACTTACCTCGGAAACAAGGGCTGGTGACTGTATCCAAAGGTACCTCAGAGGGAAGGTCTGGTGACTGTACCCAGAGGTAGATCGGAAGAAAAGCCTGGTGATTGTACCTAGAGGGACCTCAGAAATAAGCCCGGGTGCTGTACCCAGAGGTACCTCAGAAGGAAGGCCGTTGACTGTACCCAGAGGGTCCTCGGAAGAAAGGCTTTTCACTGTACCCAGAGGTACCTCTGAAGGAACGCCTGGTGACTGTCCCCAGAGGGAACTGAGAAAAAAGGCAGGGTGACTGTACCCAGAGGTACCTCAGAAGGAAGGCCTTTCACTGTACCCAGAGGTACCTCTGAAGGAACGCCTGGTGACTGTACCCATAGGTACCTCAGAAGGAACGACTGGAGACTGCAACCAGAGGTACCTCGCAAAACGGCCTGGTGAGTGTACCCAGAGGTACCTCGGAAACTAGTCCTGATGACAGTACCAACAGGTACTTCGGAAGGAAGGCCTGGAGACTCTACCCAGACGTACCTCGGAAGAAAGGCCTGGTGACTGTAGTCAGAGGTACCTGGGAAGAAATGCCTGATGACACTACCCAGAGGTACCTCGGAAAGAAGCCCTGCTGACTGTACCCAGAGGTACCTGGAAAGGAAGTCCTGGTGACTGTACTCAGAGGTACCTCAGAAGAAATACCTCGTGACTGTACCCAGAGGTACCTGAGAAGGAAGGCCTGGTGACTGTACCCAGAGGTACCTCGGAAGGAAGGCCTGGTCACTGTACCCAGAGCTAATTCTGAAGGAATGCCTGGTGACTGTACCCAGAGGTACCTCGTAAGAAAGGCCTGGTGACTGTACCCAGAGGTACCTCAGAAGCAAGGCCTGGTGACTGTACCAAGAGGTAAGTCGTAGGAAAGGCGTGGTGAGTGTACCCAGGGTAATTCCCACGGAAAGCCTGGTGACTGTAACCAGAGTTACCTCGGGAGGAAGGCCTGGTGACTGTAACGAGAAGTTCCTCAGAAGAAAAGCCTGATGACTCTACCCAAACGTACCCCTTAATAAAGGCCGGATGACTGTACTCAGAGGTACCTCGGAAGGAAGGCCTGCCTACTCTACCCAGAGGGACCTCGGAAGGAAGGCCAGGTGACTGTACCCAGAGGTACCTGGAAAGGAAGGCCCGGTGATTGTACCCAGAGGTACCTCGGAAGGAAGGCCTGGTGACTGTACCCAGACGCACTTCGGAAGAAAGTCCTGGTGACTGTATTCAGAGGTACCTCGAAAGGAAGGCCTGGGGACTTTACCCAGGGATACCTTAGAAGGAATGCCTGGTTACTGTACCCAGATGTACCTCGGAAGGAAGGCCTGGTGACTGTACCCAGAGATACCTGGGAAGAAATGCCTGATGACACTACCCAGAGGTACCTCGGAAGGAAGCCCTGCTGACTGTACCCAGAGGTACCTGGAAAGGAAGGCCTGGTGACTGTCCTCAGAGGTACCTCAGAAGAAATACCTCGTGACTGTACCCAGACGTACCTGAGAAGGAAGGCCTGGTGACTGTACCTAGAGGTAACTCCGAAAGAGGCGTGGTGACTGTACCCAGGGTATCTCCCAAGGAAAGCCAGGTGACTGCAGCCAGAGGTACCTCGGAAGAAAGGTCTGCTGACTGTTCCGAGAAGTACCTCAGAAGGAAGGCCTGATGACTCTACCCAGACGTACCCCTTCAGAAAGACCGGGTGACTGTACCCAGAGGTACGTCGGAAGGAAGGCCTGGTGACTGTACCTAGAGATAACTCGGAAGAAAGGAGTGGTGACTGTACCCAGGGTAACTCCCAAGGAAAGCCTGCTGACTGTAACCAGAGGTACCTCGGAAGGAAGGCCTGCTGACTGCAGCCAGAGTTACCTCCGAAGGAAGGCCTGGTGACTGTACCCAGAGGTAACTCGGAAGAAATGCCTGGTGACTCTAAACAGAGGTACCTCGGGAGGAATCCCTGGTGACTGTACCCAGAGGTACCTCAGAAGGAACGCCTGGTGATTGTTCCTAGAGATACCTCTGAAAGGAAGGCCTGGTGACTGTACACAGAAGTACCTCGGAAGAAAGGCCTGGTGACTGTACCCAGAGCTAACTCAGAAGAAAGACCTCGTGACTGTACCCAGAGGTACCTCAGAAGGAAGGCCTGGTGATTGTACCTAGAGGTACCTCGGAAGGAAGGCCTGGTGACTGTACCCAGAGGGACCTCAGAAATAAGCCCGGGTGCTGTACCCAGAGGTACCTCAGAAGGAAGGCCGTTGACTGTACCCAGAGGGACCTCGGAAGAAAGGCCTCCTGACTGTACCCAGAGGGAACTGAGAAAGAAGGCAGAGTGACTGTACCCAGAGGGACCTCAGAAGGAAGGCCTTTGACTGTACCCAGAGGTACCCCTGAAGGAACGCCTGGTGATTTTACCCATAGGTACCTCAGAAGGAACGACTGGAGACTGTAACCAGAGGTACCTCTTAAGAACGGCCTGGTGAGTGTATCCAGAGGTACCTCGGAAACTAGTCCTGATGACTGTACCCACAGGTACTTCGGAAGGAAGGCCTGGAGACTGTACCCAGACGTACCTCGGAAGAAAGGCCTGGTGACTGTAGTCAGAGGTACCTCGGAAGGAAGGCCTGGTGACTGTACCCAGGGGTACCTGGGAAGGAAGGCCTGGCGACTGTACACAGAAGCACCTCGGAAGAAAGGCCTGGTGACTGTACCCAGTGGTACCTCGGAAGGAAGGCCTAGTGACTGTACCCAGAGCTAACTCAGAAGGAGCGCCTGGTGATTGTACCCAGAGGTACTTGGGAAGGAAAGCCTGGTGGCTTAACTCAGAAGTGCCTCGGAAGGAAGGCCTGGTGACCGTACCCAGAGGTACCTCGAAAGAAATGCTTGGTGACGGTACTTAGAAGTACCTGGGAAGGAAGGACTGGTGACAGTACTCGGAGGTAAAGCAGAAGGAAGGCCTGGTGACTGTACCCAGGGGTATCTCAGAAGGAAGGCCTGGTGACTGTACCCAGAGGTAACTCGTAAGGAAGGCCTGGTGACTGTACCCAGAGGTACCTGAGAAGGAATGCCTGGTGACTGTACTCAGAGGTACCGCGGAAAAAAGGCCTGGTGAGTGTACCCAGAGGTACCTCGGAAGGAAGGCCTGGTGACTGTACCCAGAGGTACCTGGGAAGAAATGCCTGATGACACTACCCAGAGGTACCTCGGAAAGAAGCCCTGCTGACTGTACCCAGAGGTACCTCAGAAGCAAGGCCTGGTGACTGTACCAAAAGGTAACTCGTAGGAAAGGCGTGGTGAGTGTACCCAGGGTAATTCCCACGGAAAGCCTGGTGACTGTAACCAGAGTTACCTCGGGAGGAAGGCCTGTTGACTGTAACGAGAAGTGCCTCAGAAGGAAAGCCTGATGACTCTACCCAAACGTACCCCTTAATAAAGGCCGGATGACTGTACTCAGAGGTACCTCGGAAGGAAGGCCTGCTGACTCTACCCAGAGGGACCTCGGAAGGAAAGCCAGGTGACTGTACCCAGAGGTACCTGGAAAGGAAGGCCCGGTGATTGTACCCAGAGGTACCTCGGAAGGAAGGACTGGTGACTGTACCCAAACGCACTTCGGAAGAAAGTCCTGGTGACTGTATTCAGAGGTACCTCGAAAGGAAGGCCTGGGGACTTTACCCAGGGATACCTTAGAAGGAATGCCTGGTTACTGTACCCAGATGTACCTCGGAAGGAAGGCCTGGTGACTGTGCCCAGAGATACCTGGGAAGAAATGCCTGATGACACTACCCAGAGGTACCTCGGAAGGAAGCCCTGCTGACTGTACCCAGAGGTACCTGGAAAGGAAGGCCTGGTGACTGTCCTCAGAGGTACCTCAGAAGAAATACCTCGTGACTGTACCCAGACGTACCTGAGAAGGAAGGCCTGGTGACTGTACCCAGGGGTACCTCGGAAGGAAGGCCTGGTGACTGTACCTAGAGGTAACTCCGAAAGAGGCGTGGTGACTATACCCAGGGTATCTCCCAAGGAAAGCCAGGTGACTGCAGCCAGAGGTACCTCGGAAGAAAGGCCTGCTGACTGTTCCGAAAAGTACCTCAGAAGGAAGGCCTGATGACTCTACCCAGACGTACCCCTTCAGAAAGGCCGGGTGACTGTACTCAGAGGTACCTCGGAAGGAAGGCCTGGTGACTGTACCCAGAGGTACGTCGGAAGGAAGGCCTGGTGACTGTACCTAGAGATAACTCGGAAGAAAGGAGTGGTGACTGTACCCAGGGTAACTCCCAAGGAAAGCCTGGTGACTGTAACCAGAGGTACCTCGGAAGGAAGGCCTGCTGACTGTAGCCAGAGTTACCTCCGAAGGAAGGCCTGGTGACTGTACCCAGAGGTAACTCGGAAGAAATGCCTGGTGACTCTAAACAGAGGTACCTCGGGAGGAATCCCTGGTGACTGTACCCAGAGGTACCTCAGAAGGAAGGCCTGGTGATTGTTCCTAGAGATACCTCCGAAAGGAAGGCCTGGTGACTGTACACAGAAGTACCTCGGAAGAAAGGCCTGGTGACTGTACCCAGAGCTAACTCAGAAGAAAGACCTCGTGACTGTACCCAGAGGTACCTCAGAAGGAAGGCCTGGTGATTGTACCTAGAGGTACCTCGGAAGGAAGGCCTGGTGACTGTACCCAGAGGGACCTCAGAAATAAGCCCGGGTGCTGTACCCAGAGGTACCTCAGAAGGAAGGCCGTTGACTGTACCCAGAGGGACCTCGGAAGAAAGGCCTGCTGACTGTACCCAGAGGGAACTGAGAAAGAAGGCAGAGTGACTGTACCCAGAGGGACCTCAGAAGGAAGGCCTTTGACTGTACCCAGAGGTACCCCTGAAGGAACGCCTGGTGATTGTACCCATAGGTACCTCAGAAGGAACGACTGGAGAATGTAACCAGAGGTACCTCGTAAGAACGGCCTGGTGAGTGTACCCAGAGGTACCTCGGAAACTAGTCCTGATGACTGTACCCACAGGTACTTCGGAAGGAAGGCCTGGAGACTGTACCCAGACGTACCTCGGAAGAAAGGCCTGGTGACTGTAGTCAGAGGTACCTCGGAAGGAAGGCCTGGTGACTGTACCCAGGGGTACCTGGGAAGGAAGGCCTGGCGACTGTACACAGAAGCACCTCGGAAGAAATGCCTGGTGACTGTACCCAGTGGTACCTCGGAAGGAAGGCCTAGTGACTGTACCCAGAGCTAACTCAGAAGGAGCGCCTGGTGATTGTACCCAGAGGTACTTGGGAAGGAAAGCCTGGTGGCTTAACTCAGAAGTGCCTCGGAAGGAAGGCCTGGTGACCGTAACCAGAGGTACCTCGAAAGAAATGCTTGGTGACGGTACTTAGAAGTACCTGGGAAGGAAGGCCTGGTGACAGTACTCGGAGGTACCGCAGAAGGAAGGCCTGGTGACTGTACCCAGGTGTATCTCAGAAGGAAGGACTGGTGACTGTACCCAGAGGTAACTCGTAAGGAAGGCCTGGTGACTGTACCCAGAGGTACCTGAGAAGGAATGCCTGGTGACTGTACTCAGAGGTACCGCGGAAAAAAGGCCTGGTGAGTGTACCCAGAGGTACCTCGGAAGGATGGCCTGGTGACTATACCCAGAGGTACCTCCGAAGGAAGGACTGGTGACTGTACCCAGAGGTATCTCGGAGGGAGGGCATAGTGACTTTACCCAGAGGTACCTCGGAAGGAAGGTCCAGAGACTGTACCCAAAGGTACCTCGGAAGGAAGGCCCGGTGACTGTACCCAGAGGTATCTCAGAAGCAAGACCTGGTGACTGTACCCAGAGGTACCTCAGAAGGAATGCCTGGTGACTGTACTCAGAGGTACCGTGGAAAAAAGGCCTGGTAAGTGTACCCAGAGGTACCTCGGAAGGAAGGCCTGGTGACTCTACCCAGAGGTACCTTGGAAGGAAGGCCTGGTGACTACCCAGACGTACCTCCGAAGAAAGGCCTGGTGACTGTACTCAGAGGTACCCCAGAAGAAAAACCTCGTGACTGTACCCAGTGGTACCTCAGAAGGAAGGCATGATGACTGTACTCAGAGGTACCTCGGAAGGAATGCCTGGTGACTGTACCCAGAGTTACTTCGTGAGAAAGGCCTGGTGACTGTACCCAGAGGTACCTCAGAAGAAAGGCCTAGAGACTGTTCCCAGAGGGACCTCAGAAAGAAGGCCGTGTGACTGTACCCAGAGATACCTCTGAAGGAAGGCCTGTTGACTCTACCCGTACGTACTCAGAAGGAAAGCCTGGTGACTGTACCCGCAGGTACGTCGTAAGAAAGGTCTGGTGAGGGTACACAGACTTACCTCGGAAACAAGGGCTGGTGACTGTATCCAAAGGTACCTCAGAGGGAAGGTCTGGTGACTGTACCCAGAGGTAGATCGGAAGAAAAGCCTGGTGACTGTACCTAGAGGGACCTCAGAAATAATCCCGGGTGACTGTACCCAGAGGTACCTCAGAAGGAAGGGCGGTGACTGTACCCAGAGGTACCTCCTAAGAAAGGCCTGGTGACTGTACCCAGAGGGACCTCAGAAATAAGCCCGGGTGCTGTACCCAGAGGTACCTCAGAAGGAAGGCCGTTGACTGTACCCAGAGGGACCTCGGAAGAAAGGCCTGCTGACTGTACCCAGAGGGAACTGAGAAAAAAGGCAGGGTGACTGTACCCAGAGGTACCTCAGAAGGAAGGCCTTTCACTGTACCCAGAGGTACCTCTGAAGGAACGCCTGGTGACTGTACCCAGAGGTACCTCAGAAGGAACGACTGGAGACTGTAACCAGAGGTACCTCGCAAAACGGCCTGGTGAGTGTACCCAGAGGTACCTCGGAAACTAGTCCTGATGACAGTACCAACAGGTACTTCGGAAGGAAGGCCTGGAGACTGTACCCAGACGTACCTCGGAAGAAAGGCCTGGTGACTGTAGTCAGAAGTACCTCGGAAGGAAGGCCTGGTGACTGTACCCAGGGGTACCTGGGAAGGAAGGCCTGGCGACTGTACACAGAAGCACCTCGGAAGAAATGCCTGGTGACTGTACCCAGTGGTACCTCGGAAGGAAGGCCTAGTGACTGTACCCAGAGCTAACTCAGAAGGAGCGCCTCGTGATTGTACCCAGAGGTACTTCGGAAGGAAAGCCTGGTGGCTTAACTCAGAAGTGCCTCGGAAGGAAGGCCTGGTGACCGTAACCAGAGGTACCTCGAAAGAAATGCTTGGTGACGGTACTTAGAAGTACCTGGGAAGGAAGGCCTGGTGACAGTACTCGGAGGTACCGCAGAAGGAAGGCCTGGTGACTGTACCCAGGGGTGTCTCAGAAGGAAGGCCTGGTGACTGTACCCAGAGGTAACTCGTAAGGAAGGCCTGGTGACTCTACCCAGAGGGACCTCGGAAGGAAGGCCAGGTGACTGTACCCAGAGGTACCTGGAAAGGAAGGCCCGGTGATTGTACCCAGAGGTACCTCGGAAGGAAGGCCAGGTGACTGTACCCAGAGGTACCTCGGAAGGAAGGCCTGCTGACTCTACCCAGAGGGACCTCGGAAGGAAGGCCAGGTGACTGTACCCAGAGGTACCTGGAAAGGAAGGCCCGGTGATTGTACCCAGAGGTACCTCGGAAGGAAGGCCTGGTGACTGTACCCAGACGCACTTCGGAAGAAAGTCCTGGTGACTGTATTCAGAGGTACCTCGAAAGGAAGGCCTGGGGACTTTACCCAGGGATACCTTAGAAGGAATGCCTGGTTACTTTACCCAGATGTACCTCGGAAGGAAGGCCTGGTGACTGTACCCAGAGATACCTGGGAAGAAATGCCTGATGACACTACCCAGAGGTACCTCGGAAGGAAGCCCTGCTCACTGTACCCAGAGGTACCTGGAAAGGAAGGCCTGGTGACTGTCCTCAGAGGTACCTCAGAAGAAATACCTCGTGACTGTACCCAGACGTACCTGAGAAGGAAGGCCTGGTGACTGTACCCAGGGGTACCTCGGAACGAAGGCCTGGTGACTGTACCTAGAGGTAACTCCGAAAGAGGCGTGGTGACTGTACCCAGGGTATCTCCCAAGGAAAGCCAGGTGACTGCAGCCAGAGGTACCTCGGAAGAAAGGCCTGCTGACTGTTCCGAGAAGTACCTCAGAAGGAAGGCCTGATGACTCTACCCAGACGTACCCCTTCAGAAAGGCCGGGTGACTGTACTCAGAGGTACCTCGGAAGGAAGGCCTGGTGACTGTACCCAGAGGTACGTCGGAAGGAAGGCCTGGTGACTGTACCTAGAGATAACTCGGAAGAAAGGAGTGGTGACTGTACCCAGGGTAACTCCCAAGGAAAGCCTGGTGACTGTAACCAGAGGTACCTCGGAAGGAAGGCCTGCTGACTGTAGCCAGAGTTACCTCCGAAGGAAGGCCTGGTGACTGTACCCAGAGGTAACTCGGAAGAAATGCCTGGTGACTCTAAACAGAGGTACCTCGGGAGGAATCCCTGGTGACTGTACCCAGAGGTACCTCAGAAGGAAGGCCTGGTGATTGTTCCTAGAGATACCTCCGAAAGGAAGGCCTGGTGACTGTACACAGAAGTACCTCGGAAGAAAGGCCTGGTGACTGTACCCAGAGCTAACTCAGAAGAAAGACCTCGTGACTGTACCCAGAGGTACCTCAGAAGGAAGGCCTGGTGATTGTACCTAGAGGTACCTCGGAAGGAAGGCCTGGTGACTGTACCCAGAGGAACCTCAGAAATAAGCCCGGGTGCTGTACCCAGAGGTACCTCAGAAGGAAGGCCGTTGACTGTACCCAGAGGTACCTGAGAAGAAAGGCCTGCTGACTGTACCCAGAGGGAACTGAGAAAGAAGGCAGAGTGACTGTACCCAGAGGGACCTCAGAAGGAAGGCCTTTGACTGTACCCAGAGGTACCCCTGAAGGAACGCCTGGTAATTGTACCCATAGGTACCTCAGAAGGAACGACTGGAGACTGTAACCAGAGGTACCTCGTAAGAACGGCCTGGTGAGTGTACCCAGAGGTACCTCGGAAACTAGTCCTGATGACTGTACCCACAGGTACTTCGGAAGGAAGGCCTGGAGACTGTACCTAGACGTACCTCGGAAGAAAGGCCTGGTGACTGTAGTCAGAGGTACCTCGGAAGCAAGGCCTGGTGTCTGTACCCAGGGGTACCTCGGAAGGAAGGCCTGGTGACTGTACCCAGAGGTACCTCGGAAGGAAGGCCTAGTGACTGTACCCAGAGCTAACTCAGAAGGAGCGCCTCGTGATTGTACCCAGAGGTACTTCGGAAGGAAAGCCTGGTGGCTTAACTGAGAAGTGCTTCGGAAGGAAGGCCTGGTGACCGTACCCAGAGGTACCTTGAAAGAAATGCTTGGTGACGGTACTTAGAAGTACCTGGGAAGGAAGGCCTGGTGACAGTACTCGGAGGTAAAGCAGAAGGAAGGCCTGGTGACTGTACCCAGGGGTATCTCAGAAGGAAGGCCTGGTGACTGTACCCAGAGGTACCTGAGAAGGAATGCCTGGTGACTGTACTCAGAGGTACCGCGGAGAAAAGGCCTGATGAGTGTACCCAGAGGTACCTCGGAAGGATGGCCTGGTGACTGTAGTCACAGGTACCTCGGAAGGAAGGCCTGGTGACTGTAGTCAGAGGTACCTCGTAAGGAAGGCCTGGTGACTATACCCAGGGGTACCTCGGAAGGAAGGCCTGGTGAGTGTACCCAGACGCACCTCGGAAGAAAGTCCTGGTGACTGTACTCAGAGGTACCGCAGAAGGAAGGCCTGGGGACTTTACCCAGAGATAACTTAGAAGGAATGCCTGGTGACTGTACACAGATGTACCTCGGAAGGAAGGCCTGGTGACCGCGCCCAGAGGTACGTCGGAAGGAAGGTCTGGGGACCGTACCCAGAGGGACCTCGGAAGAAATGCTTGGTGACGGTACTCAGAAGTACCTGGGAAGGAAGGCCTGGTGACTGTACTCGGAAGTACCGCAGAAGGAAGTCCTGTTGACTGTACCCAGAGGTATCTCAGAAGGAAGGCATGGTGACTGTACCCAGAGGTACCTCGGAAGGAAGGCCTGGTGACTGTACCCAGAGGTACCTCAGAAGGAATGCCTGGTGACTGTACTCAGAGGTACCGCGGAAAAAGGTCTGGTGAGTGTACCCAGATGTACCTCGGAAGGATGGTCTGGTGACTATACCCGGAGGTACCTCCGAACGAAGGACTGGTGACTGTACCCAGAGGAATCTCGGAGGGAAGGCCCAGTGACTTTACCCAGAGGTACCTCGGAAGGAAGACTTGGTGACAGCACTCAGAGGTACCTCGGAAGGAAGGCCTGGTGACTGTACCCAGAGGTACCTGGGAAGAAATGCCTGATGACACTACCCAGAGGTACCTCGGAAAGAAGCCCTGCTGACTGTACCCACAGGTACCTGGAAAGGAAGTCCTGGTGACTGTACTCAGAGATACCTCAGAAGAAACACCTCGTGACTGTACCCAGAGGTACCTGAGAAGGAAGGCCTGGTGACTGTACCCAGAGGTACCTCGGAAGGAAGGCCTGGTCACTGTACCCAGAGCTAATTCTGAAGGAATGCCTGGTGACTGTACCCAGAGGTACCTCGTAAGAAAGGCCTGGTGACTGTACCCAGAGGTACCTCAGAAGCAAGGCCTGGTGACTGTACCAAGAGGTAACTCGTAGGAAAGGTGTGGTGAGTGTACCCAGGGTAATTCCCACGGAAAGCCTGGTGACTGTAACCAGAGTTACCTCGGGAGGAAGGCCTGGTGAGTGTAACGAGAAGTACCTCAGAAGGAAAGCCTGATGACTCTACCCAAACGTACCCCTTAATAAAGGCCGGATGACTGTACTCAGAGGTACCTCGGAAGGAAGGCCAGGTGACTGTACCCAGAGGTACCTGGAAAGGAAGGCCCGGTGATTGTACCCAGAGGTACCTCGGAAGGAAGGCCTGGTGACTGTACCCAGACGCATTCGGAAGAAAGTCCTGGTGACTGTACTCAGAGATACCTCGAAAGGAAGGCCTGGGGACTTTACCCAGGGATACCTTAGAAGGAATGCCTGGTTACTGTACCCAGATGTACCTCGGAAGGAAGGCCTGGTGACTGTACCCAGAGATACCTGGGAAGAAATGCCTGATGACACTACCCAGAGGTACCTCGGAAGGAAGCCCTGCTGACTGTACCCAGAGGTACCTGGAAGGGAAGGCCTGGTGACTGTCCTCAGAGGTACCTCAGAAGAAATACCTCGTGACTGTACCCAGACGTACCTGAGAAGGAAGGCCTGGTGATTGTATCTAGAGGTACCTCGGAAGGAAGGCCTGGTGACTGTACCCAGAGGGACCTCAGAAATAAGCCCGGGTGCTGTACCCAGAGGTACCTCAGAAGGAAGGCCGTTGACTGTACCCAGAGGGACCTCGGAAGAAAGGCCTCCTGACTGTACCCAGAGGGAACTGAGAAAGAAGGCAGAGTGACTGTACCCAGAGGGACCTCAGAAGGAAGGCCTTTGACTGTACCCAGAGGTACCCCTGAAGGAACGCCTGGTGATTTTACCCATAGGTACCTCAGAAGGAACGACTGGAGACTGTAACCAGAGGTACCTCTTAAGAACGGCCTGGTGAGTGTATCCAGAGGTACCTCGGAAACTAGTCCTGATGACTGTACCCACAGGTACTTCGGAAGGAAGGCCTGGAGACTGTACCCAGACGTACCTCGGAAGAAAGGCCTGGTGACTGTAGTCAGAGGTACCTCGGAAGGAAGGCCTGGTGACTGTACCCAGGGGTACCTGGGAATGAAGGCCTGGCGACTGTACACAGAAGCACCTCGGAAGAAAGGCCTGGTGACTGTACCCAGTGGTACCTCGGAAGGAAGGCCTAGTGACTGTACCCAGAGCTAACTCAGAAGGAGCGCCTCGTGATTGTACCCAGAGGTACTTCGGAAGGAAAGCCTGGTGGCTTAACTGAGAAGTGCTTCGGAAGGAAGGCCTGGTGACCGTACCCAGAGGTACCTTGAAAGAAATGCTTGGTGACGGTACTTAGAAGTACCTGGGAAGGAAGGCCTGGTGACAGTACTCGGAGGTAAAGCAGAAGGAAGGCCTGGTGACTGTACCCAGGGGTATCTCAGAAGGAAGGCCTGGTGACTGTACCCAGAGGTACCTGAGAAGGAATGCCTGGTGACTGTACTCAGAGGTACCGCGGAGAAAAGGCCTGGTGAGTGTACCCAGAGGTACCTCGGAAGGATGGCCTGGTGACTGTAGTCACAGGTACCTCGGAAGGAAGGCCTGGTGACTGTAGTCAGAGGTACCTCGTAAGGAAGGCCTGGTGACTATACCCAGGGGTACCTCGGAAGGAAGGCCTGGTGAGTGTACCCAGACGCACCTCGGAAGAAAGTCCTGGTGACTGTACTCAGAGGTACCGCAGAAGGAAGGCCTGGGGACTTTACCCAGAGATAACTTAGAAGGAATGCCTGGTGACTGTACACAGATGTACCTCGGAAGGAAGGCCTGGTGACCGCGCCCAGAGGTACGTCGGAAGGAAGGTCTGGGGACCGTACCCAGAGGGACCTCGGAAGAAATGCTTGGTGACGGTACTCAGAAGTACCTGGGAAGGAAGGCCTGGTGACTGTACTCGGAAGTACCGCAGAAGGAAGTCCTGTTGACTGTACCCAGAGGTATCTCAGAAGGAAGGCATGGTGACTGTACCCAGAGGTACCTCGGAAGGAAGGCCTGGTGACTGTACCCAGAGGTACCTCAGAAGGAATGCCTGGTGACTGTACTCAGAGGTACCGCGGAAAAAGGTCTGGTGAGTGTACCCAGATGTACCTCGGAAGGATGGTCTGGTGACTATACCCGGAGGTACCTCCGAACGAAGGACTGGTGACTGTACCCAGAGGAATCTCGGAGGGAAGGCCCAGTGACTTTACCCAGAGGTACCTCGGAAGGAAGACTTGGTGACAGCACTCAGAGGTACCTCGGAAGGAAGGCCTGGTGACTGTACCCAGAGGTACCTGGGAAGAAATGCCTGATGACACTACCCAGAGGTACCTCGGAAAGAAGCCCTGCTGACTGTACCCACAGGTACCTGGAAAGGAAGTCCTGGTGACTGTACTCAGAGATACCTCAGAAGAAACACCTCGTGACTGTACCCAGAGGTACCTGAGAAGGAAGGCCTGGTGACTGTACCCAGAGGTACCTCGGAAGGAAGGCCTGGTCACTGTACCCAGAGCTAATTCTGAAGGAATGCCTGGTGACTGTACCCAGAGGTACCTCGTAAGAAAGGCCTGGTGACTGTACCCAGAGGTACCTCAGAAGCAAGGCCTGGTGACTGTACCAAGAGGTAACTCGTAGGAAAGGTGTGGTGAGTGTACCCAGGGTAATTCCCACGGAAAGCCTGGTGACTGTAACCAGAGTTACCTCGGGAGGAAGGCCTGGTGAGTGTAACGAGAAGTACCTCAGAAGGAAAGCCTGATGACTCTACCCAAACGTACCCCTTAATAAAGGCCGGATGACTGTACTCAGAGGTACCTCGGAAGGAAGGCCAGGTGACTGTACCCAGAGGTACCTGGAAAGGAAGGCCCGGTGATTGTACCCAGAGGTACCTCGGAAGGAAGGCCTGGTGACTGTACCCAGACGCATTCGGAAGAAAGTCCTGGTGACTGTACTCAGAGATACCTCGAAAGGAAGGCCTGGGGACTTTACCCAGGGATACCTTAGAAGGAATGCCTGGTTACTGTACCCAGATGTACCTCGGAAGGAAGGCCTGGTGACTGTACCCAGAGATACCTGGGAAGAAATGCCTGATGACACTACCCAGAGGTACCTCGGAAGGAAGCCCTGCTGACTGTACCCAGAGGTACCTGGAAGGGAAGGCCTGGTGACTGTCCTCAGAGGTACCTCAGAAGAAATACCTCGTGACTGTACCCAGACGTACCTGAGAAGGAAGGCCTGGTGATTGTATCTAGAGGTACCTCGGAAGGAAGGCCTGGTGACTGTACCCAGAGGGACCTCAGAAATAAGCCCGGGTGCTGTACCCAGAGGTACCTCAGAAGGAAGGCCGTTGACTGTACCCAGAGGGACCTCGGAAGAAAGGCCTCCTGACTGTACCCAGAGGGAACTGAGAAAGAAGGCAGAGTGACTGTACCCAGAGGGACCTCAGAAGGAAGGCCTTTGACTGTACCCAGAGGTACCCCTGAAGGAACGCCTGGTGATTTTACCCATAGGTACCTCAGAAGGAACGACTGGAGACTGTAACCAGAGGTACCTCTTAAGAACGGCCTGGTGAGTGTATCCAGAGGTACCTCGGAAACTAGTCCTGATGACTGTACCCACAGGTACTTCGGAAGGAAGGCCTGGAGACTGTACCCAGACGTACCTCGGAAGAAAGGCCTGGTGACTGTAGTCAGAGGTACCTCGGAAGGAAGGCCTGGTGACTGTACCCAGGGGTACCTGGGAAGGAAGGCCTGGCGACTGTACACAGAAGCACCTCGGAAGAAAGGCCTGGTGACTGTACCCAGTGGTACCTCGGAAGGAAGGCCTAGTGACTGTACCCAGAGCTAACTCAGAAGGAGCGCCTGGTGATTGTACCCAGAGGTACTTGGGAAGGAAAGCCTGGTGGCTTAACTCAGAAGTGCCTCGGAAGGAAGGCCTGGTGACCGTAACCAGAGGTACCTCGAAAGAAATGCTTGGTGACGGTACTTAGAAGTACCTGGGAAGGAAGGCCTGGTGACAGTACTCGGAGGTACCGCAGAAGGAAGGCCTGGTGACTGTACCCAGGGGTATCTCAGAAGGAAGGACTGGTGACTGTACCCAGAGGTAACTCGTAAGGAAGGCCTGGTGACTGTACCCAGAGGTACCTGAGAAGGAATGCCTGGTGACTGTACTCAGAGGTACCGTGGAAAAAAGGCCTGGTGAGTGTACCCAGAGGTACCTCGGAAGGATGGCCTGGTGACTATACCCAGAGGTACCTCCGAAGGAAGGACTGGTGACTGTACCCAGAGGTATCTCGGAGGGAGGGCATAGTGACTTTACCCAGAGGTACCTCGGAAGGAAGGTCCAGAGACTGTACCCAAAGGTACCTCGGAAGGAAGGCCCGGTGACTGTACCCAGAGGTATCTCAGAAGCAAGACCTGGTGACTGTACCCAGAGGTACCTCAGAAGGAATGCCTGGTGACTGTACTCAGAGGTACCGTGGAAAAAAGGCCTGGTAAGTGTACCCAGAGGTACCTCGGAAGGAAGGCCTGGTGACTCTACCCAGAGGTACCTTGGAAGGAAGGCCTGGTGACTACCCAGACGTACCTCCGAAGAAAGGCCTGGTGACTGTACTCAGAGGTACCCCAGAAGAAAAACCTCGTGACTGTACCCAGTGGTACCTCAGAAGGAAGGCATGATGACTGTACTCAGAGGTACCTCGGAAGGAATGCCTGGTGACTGTACCCAGAGTTACTTCGTGAGAAAGGCCTGGTGACTGTACCCAGAGGTACCTCAGAAGAAAGGCCTAGAGACTGTTCCCAGAGGGACCTCAGAAAGAAGGCCGTGTGACTGTACCCAGAGATACCTCTGAAGGAAGGCCTGTTGACTCTACCCGTACGTACTCAGAAGGAAAGCCTGGTGACTGTACCCGCAGGTACGTCGTAAGAAAGGTCTGGTGAGGGTACACAGACTTACCTCGGAAACAAGGGCTGGTGACTGTATCCAAAGGTACCTCAGAGGGAAGGTCTGGTGACTGTACCCAGAGGTAGATCGGAAGAAAAGCCTGGTGACTGTACCTAGAGGGACCTCAGAAATAATCCCGGGTGACTGTACCCAGAGGTACCTCAGAAGGAAGGGCGGTGACTGTACCCAGAGGTACCTCCTAAGAAAGGCCTGGTGACTGTACCCAGAGGGACCTCAGAAATAAGCCCGGGTGCTGTACCCAGAGGTACCTCAGAAGGAAGGCCGTTGACTGTACCCAGAGGGACCTCGGAAGAAAGGCCTGCTGACTGTACCCAGAGGGAACTGAGAAAAAAGGCAGGGTGACTGTACCCAGAGGTACCTCAGAAGGAAGGCCTTTCACTGTACCCAGAGGTACCTCTGAAGGAACGCCTGGTGACTGTACCCAGAGGTACCTCAGAAGGAATGACTGGAGACTGTAACCAGAGGTACCTCGCAAAACGGCCTGGTGAGTGTACCCAGAGGTACCTCGGAAACTAGTCCTGATGACAGTACCAACAGGTACTTCGGAAGGAAGGCCTGGAGACTGTACCCAGACGTACCTCGGAAGAAAGGCCTGGTGACTGTAGTCAGAAGTACCTCGGAAGGAAGGCCTGGTGACTGTACCCAGGGGTACCTGGGAAGGAAGGCCTGGCGACTGTACACAGAAGCACCTCGGAAGAAATGCCTGGTGACTGTACCCAGTGGTACCTCGGAAGGAAGGCCTAGTGACTGTACCCAGAGCTAACTCAGAAGGAGCGCCTGGTGATTGTACCCAGAGGTACTTCGGAAGGAAAGCCTGGTGGCTTAACTCAGAAGTGCCTCGGAAGGAAGGCCTGGTGACCGTAACCAGAGGTACCTCGAAAGAAATGCTTGGTGACGGTACTTAGAAGTACCTGGGAAGGAAGGCCTGGTGACAGTACTCGGAGGTACCGCAGAAGGAAGGCCTGGTGACTGTACCCAGGGGTGTCTCAGAAGGAAGGCCTGGTGACTGTACCCAGAGGTAACTCGTAAGGAAGGCCTGGTGACTCTACCCAGAGGGACCTCGGAAGGAAGGCCAGGTGACTGTACCCAGAGGTACCTGGAAAGGAAGGCCCGGTGATTGTACCCAGAGGTACCTCGGAAGGAAGGCCAGGTGACTGTACCCAGAGGTACCTCGGAAGGAAGGCCTGCTGACTCTACCCAGAGGGACCTCGGAAGGAAGGCCAGGTGACTGTACCCAGAGGTACCTGGAAAGGAAGGCCCGGTGATTGTACCCAGAGGTACCTCGGAAGGAAGGCCTGGTGACTGTACCCAGACGCACTTCGGAAGAAAGTCCTGGTGACTGTATTCAGAGGTACCTCGAAAGGAAGGCCTGGGGACTTTACCCAGGGATACCTTAGAAGGAATGCCTGGTTACTTTACCCAGATGTACCTCGGAAGGAAGGCCTGGTGACTGTACCCAGAGATACCTGGGAAGAAATGCCTGATGACACTACCCAGAGGTACCTCGGAAGGAAGCCCTGCTGACTGTACCCAGAGGTACCTGGAAAGGAAGGCCTGGTGACTGTCCTCAGAGGTACCTCAGAAGAAATACCTCGTGACTGTACCCAGACGTACCTGAGAAGGAAGGCCTGGTGACTGTACCCAGGGGTACCTCGGAACGAAGGCCTGGTGACTGTACCTAGAGGTAACTCCGAAAGAGGCGTGGTGACTGTACCCAGGGTATCTCCCAAGGAAAGCCAGGTGACTGCAGCCAGAGGTACCTCGGAAGAAAGGCCTGCTGACTGTTCCGAGAAGTACCTCAGAAGGAAGGCCTGATGACTCTACCCAGACGTACCCCTTCAGAAAGACCGGGTGACTGTACTCAGAGGTACCTCGGAAGGAAGGCCTGGTGACTGTACCCAGAGGTACGTCGGAAGGAAGGCCTGGTGACTGTACCTAGAGATAACTCGGAAGAAAGGAGTGGTGACTGTACCCAGGGTAACTCCCAAGGAAAGCCTGGTGACTGTAACCAGAGGTACCTCGGAAGGAAGGCCTGCTGACTGTAGCCAGAGTTACCTCCGAAGGAAGGCCTGGTGACTGTACCCAGAGGTAACTCGGAAGAAATGCCTGGTGACTCTAAACAGAGGTACCTCGGGAGGAATCCCTGGTGACTGTACCCAGAGGTACCTCAGAAGGAAGGCCTGGTGATTGTTCCTAGAGATACCTCCGAAAGGAAGGCCTGGTGACTGTACACAGAAGTACCTCGGAAGAAAGGCCTGGTGACTGTACCCAGAGCTAACTCAGAAGAAAGACCTCGTGACTGTACCCAGAGGTACCTCAGAAGGAAGGCCTGGTGATTGTACCTAGAGGTACCTCGGAAGGAAGGCCTGGTGACTGTACCCAGAGGAACCTCAGAAATAAGCCCGGGTGCTGTACCCAGAGGTACCTCAGAAGGAAGGCCGTTGACTGTACCCAGAGGGACCTCGGAAGAAAGGCCTGCTGACTGTACCCAGAGGGAACTGAGAAAGAAGGCAGAGTGACTGTACCCAGAGGGACCTCAGAAGGAAGGCCTTTGACTGTACCCAGAGGTACCCCTGAAGGAAGGCCTGGTGACTGTACCCATAGCTACCTCAGAAGGACCAATTGGAGACTGTAACCAGAGGTACCTCGTAAGAACGGCCTGGTGAGTGTACCCAGAGTTACCTCGGAAAAAAGTCCTGATGACTGTACCCAGAGGTACCTCGGAAGGAAGGCCTGGAGATTGTACCCAGACGTACCTCGGAAGAAAGGCGTGGTGACTGTACTCAAGGTACCTCCGAAGAAGGCCTGGGGACTTTACCCAGAGGTACCTCAGAAGGAAGGCCTTTGAGTGTACCCAGAGGTACCTCTTAAGGAAGGCCTGGTGACTGTACCCACAGGAACGTCGGAAGGAAGGCCTGTTGACTGTACCCAGAGTTAACTCAGAAGGAAAGCCTGGTGACTGTACCCAGAGGTAACTTGTAAGAAATGCCTGGTGAGTGTACCCAGAAATACCTCGGATGGAAGGCCTGTTGACTGTACCCAGAGGTACCTCAGAACGAAGACCCGTACATGTACCCAGAGGTACCTCGGAGAAAGCCCTGGTGACTGTACCCAGAGGGACCTCAGAAAGAAGGCCTGGTGACTGTACACGGAGGTACCTCAGAAGGACGTCCTGTTGAATGTGCCCAGAGGTACCTCAGAGGGAAGACCTGGTGACTGTACACAGAGGTTCCTCGGAATGAAGGCCTGGTGAGTGTACCCAGAGATACGTCAGAAGGACGGCCTGTTGACTGTGCCCATAGGTACCTCGGAAGGAAGACCTGGTGACTGTACCCAGAGGTTCCTCGGAATGAAGGCCTAGTGAGTGTACACATTAGTACCTCGGACGAAGGCCTGGTGACTGTAACCAGAGGTTCCTCGGAATGAAGGCCTGGTGAGTGTACCCAGAGTTACCTCGGAAGGAATGCCTGGTGACTACCCAGACGTACCTCGAAAGGAAGGCCTGTTGACTGTTCCAGAGTTAGCTCGGAGGAAAGGCCTGGTAACTGTACCCAGAGGCAGCTCGTAAGAAAGGCCTGGGGACTGCACCCAGAGGGACCTCAGAAATAAGCCCGGGTGAGTGTACCCAGAGGTACCTCAGAAGGAAAGCCGGTGACTGTACCCAGAGTTACCTCGTAAGAAAGACCTGGTGACTCTTCCCAGAGGGACCTCGGCAGAAATGCCTGGTGACTGTACCCAGAGGTACCTCGGAAGAAAGGCCTGGTGACTGTACCCAGAGATAAATCAGAAGGAAGGCCTGGTGACTGTACCCAGAGGTACCTCGGAAGAAAGGCCTGGTGACTGTGCCCAGGGAGACCTCGGAAGAAAGGCCTGGTGACTGTACCCAGAGGGAACTGAGAAAGAAGGCCGGATGACTGTCCGCAGAGGTACCTCAGAAGGAAGGCCTTTGACTGTACCCAGAGGTACCTCTGAAGGAAGGCCTGGTGACTGTACCCAGAGGTACCTCGGAGAGAAGGCCTGGTGACTGTACCCAGAGGTACCTCACAAGGAAGGCCTTTGACTGTACCCAGAGGTACCCGTGAAGGAAGGCCTGGTGACTGTACCCATAGGTACCTCAGAAGGAACAACTGGAGACTGTAACCAGAGGTACCTCCTAAGAACGGCCTGGTGAGTGTACCCAGAGTTACCTCGGAAACAAGTCCTGATGACTATACCCAGAGGAACCTCGGAAGGAAGGCCTGGAGATTGTACCCAGACGTACCTCGGAAGAAAGGCGTGGTGACTGTACTCAGAGGTACCTCCGAAGAAGGCCTCGGGACTTTACCCAGAGGTACCTCTGAGGGAAGTCATGGTGACTGTACCCAAACGTACCTCAGAAGGAAAGACTGGAAACTGTACCCAGAGGTACCTCGTAAGAACGGCCTGGTGAGTGTACCCAGACGTACCTCGGAAAGAAGTCCTGGTGACTGTACTCAGAGGTACCTCGGAAGGAAGGCCTGGGGACTTTACTCAGAGATACCGCAGAAGGAAGGCCTGGTGACTGTACCAAGAGGTACCTCAGAAAGAAGGCCGGGTAACTCTACTCAGAGGTACCTCAGAAGGAAGGCCGGTGACTGTACCCAGAGGGACCTCGGCAGAAAGGCCTGGTGACTGTACCCAGAGGGAACTGAGAAAGAAGGCCGTGTGACTGTACCCAGAGGTACCTCAGAAGGAAGGCCTTTGACTGTACCCATAGGTACCTCAGAAGGAACGACTGGAGACTGTAAGCAGAGGTACCTCGTAAGAACGGCCTGGGGGTGTACCCAGAGATACCTCGGAAACAAGTCCTGATGACTGTACCCAGAGGTACCTCGGAAGGAAGGCCTGGAGACTGTACCCAGAGGTACCTCAGAGAAAACCCTGGTGACTGAACCCAGATGGTCCTCAGAAAGAAGGCCGGGTGACTGTACCCAGAGGTACCTCAGAAGGAAGGCCGGTGACTCTACCCAGAGGTACCTAGGAAGGAAGACCTGGTGACTATACCTAGAGGTAACTCGGAAGAAAGGCGTGGTGAGTGTACCCAGGGTAACTCCCAAGGAAAGCCTGGTGACTGTACACAGAGGTACCTCGGAAAGAAGGCCTGGGACTGTAGCCAGAGGTACCTGGGATGGAAGACCTGGTGACTGTACCCAGAGTTAGCTCGGAAGAAATGCCTGATGACTCTAAACAGAGGTACCTCGGAAAGAAGCCCTGGTGACTGTACCCAGAGATACCTCGAAAGGAATGCCTGGTGACTGTACTCAGAGGTACCTCAGAAGAAAGACCTAGTGACTGTTCGCACAGGTACCTCAGAAGGAAGGCCTGGTGACTGTACCCATAGGTACCTGAGAAGGAAAGAATGGTGACTGTACCCAGAGGTACCTCGTTAGAAAGGACGGTGAGTGTACCCAGAGGTTACTCGGAAAGAAGGCATGTTAAATGTATCCAGGGGTACCTCGGAAGAAAGGCCTGGTGACTGTACCCAAAGATACCTGGGAAGAAAGGCCTGGTGACTGTACCCAGAGGGACCTCGGCAGGAAGGCCTGGTGGCTGTACAGAGAAGTACCCCAAAAGGAAGCCGGGTGACTGTACCCAGGCGTGCCTCGGACAAAAGGCCAGCTGACTGTACTCAGCGGTACCACGGAAGGAAGGCCTGGTGACTGTACCCAGAGGGACCTCGGAAGGAAGGCTTGGTGGCTGTACTCAGAGATACCTCAGAAGAAAGACCTCTTGAGTGTACTCAGAGGTACCTTAGAAAGAAGGCCTGGTGATTGTACACAGAGGTACATCAGAAGGAAGGCCTGGTGACTGTACGCAGAGGTACATCGGAGGGAAGGCCTGGTGAGTGTACACATTAGTGTCTCGGACGAAAGCCTAGTGACTGTACCCAGAGGTACCTCGGAAGGAAGGCCTGGTGACTGTACCGAGAGGTACCTCGGAAGAAAGGCCTGGTGACTACCCAGAAGTACATCGGAAGAAAGGCCTGGTGACTGTACTCAGAGGTACCTCAGAAGGAAGACCTCGTGACTGTACCCATTGTGAGCTCAGAAGGAAGGCCTGGTAATTGTACCCAGAGGTACCTCGGAAGGAAGGGCTGGTGAAGGTACCCAGAAGTACCTCGGAAGGAAGGCCTGGTGACTGTACCTAGAGGTACCTCGTAAGAAAGTCCTGGTGACTGTACCCAGAGTTAGCTCGGGAAAAGCCTGGTGACTGTACTCAGAGGGTTCTCAGAAAGAAAGCCGGGTGACTGTCCCCAGAGGTACCTCGGAAGGAAGTGATGGTGACTGTACCCAGAGGTACCTCGGAAGGAAGGCCTGGTGACTCTACCCAGAGGTACATCGGAAGGAAGCGATGGTGACTGTACCCAGAGGTACCTCGAAAAGAAGGCCTGGTGAGTGTACCCAGAGGTACCTCGAAAGAAAGGCCCGGTGACTCTACCCAGAGGTACTTCGGAAGGAAGACCTGATGACTGTACCCAGAGATACCTTGGAAGGAAGTCCTGGTGACTGTACCCAGAGATACCTCGTAAGAAATGCCTGGTGGCTGTACCCAGAGATACCTCGGAAGGAAGGCCTGGTGACTGTACCCAGAGTTACCTCAGAAGGAAGACCTGCTGCCTATACGCAGAGGTACCTGAGAAGGAAGGCCTGATGACTCTTCCCAGACGTAACTCAGAAGGAAGGTCTGGAGACTCTACTCAGAAGTACCTCGGGCGGAAGGCCTACTGAGTGTACCCAGCGATACCTCGGAAGGAAGGCCTGGTGACTGTACCCAGAAGTACCTCGGAAAAAAGGCCTAGTGACTGTACCCAGAGGTACCTCGGAAGGAAGACCTGGTGACTGTAACCAGAGATACGTGAGAAGGACGGCCTGTTGACTGTGCCCAGAGGTACATCGGAAGGAAGACCTGTTGACTGTACCCAGAGGTTCCTCGGAATGAAGGCCTGGTGAGTGTACCCAGAGATACCTCGGAAGGAATGCCTGGTGACTACCCAGACGTACCTCGGAAGGAAGGCCTGTTGACTGTTCCAGAGTTAGCTCGGAGGAAAGGCCTGGTAACTGTACCCAGAGGCAGCTCGTAAGAAAGGCCTGGGGACTGCACCCAGAGGGACCTCAGAAATAAGCCCGGGTGAGTGTACCCAGAGGTACCTCAGAAGGAAAGCCGGTGACTGTACCCAGAGTTACCTCGTAAGAAAGACCTGGTGACTCTTCCCAGAGGGACCTCGGTAGAAATGCCTGGTGACTGTACACAGAGGTACCTCGGAAGGAAGGCCTGGTGACTGTACCCAGAGATAAATCAGAAGGAAGGCCTGGTGACTGTACCCAGAGGTACCTCGTAAGAAAGGCCTGGTGACTGTGCCCAGGGGGACCTCGGAAGAAAGGCCTGGTGACTGTACCCAGAGGGAACTGAGAAAGAAGGCCGGATGACTGTACGCAGAGGTACCTCAGAAGGAAGGCCTTTGACTGTAAACAGAGGTACCTCTGAAGGAAGGCCTGGTGACTGTACCCAGAGGTACCTCGGAGAGAAGGCCTGGTGTCTGTACCCATAGGTACCTCAGAAGGAAAGACTGGAGACTGTACCCAGAGGTACCTCGTAAGAACGACCTGGTGAGTGTACCCAGACGTACCTCGGAAAGAAGTCCTGGTGACTGTACTCAGAGGTACCTGAGAAGGAAGGCCTGGGGACTTTACTCAGAGATACCGCAGAAGGAAGGCCTGGTGACTGTACCCAGAGGTACCTCTGAAGGAAGGCCTGGTGACTGTACCCAGAGGTACCTCGGAGAGAAGGCCTGGTGACTGTACCCAGAGGTACCTCACAAGGAAGGCCTTTGACTGTACCCAGAGGTACCCGTGAAGGAAGGCCTGGTGACTGTACCCATAGGTACCTCAGAAGGAACAACTGGAGACTGTAACCAGAGGTACCTCCTAAGAACGGCCTGGTGAGTGTACCCAGAGTTACCTCGGAAACAAGTCCTGATGACTATACCCAGAGGAACCTCGGAAGGAAGGCCTGGAGATTGTACCCAGACGTACCTCGGAAGAAAGGCGTGGTGACTGTACTCAGAGGTACCTCCGAAGAAGGCCTCGGGACTTTACCCAGAGGTACCTCTGAGGGAAGTCATGGTGACTGTACCCAAACGTACCTCAGAAGGAAAGACTGGAAACTGTACCCAGAGGTACCTCGTAAGAACGGCCTGGTGAGTGTACCCAGACGTACCTCGGAAAGAAGTCCTGGTGACTGTACTCAGAGGTACCTCGGAAGGAAGGCCTGGGGACTTTACTCAGAGATACCGCAGAAGGAAGGCCTGGTGACTGTACCAAGAGGTACCTCAGAAAGAAGGCCGGGTAACTCTACTCAGAGGTACCTCAGAAGGAAGGCCGGTGACTGTACCCAGAGGGACCTCGGCAGAAAGGCCTGGTGACTGTACCCAGAGGGAACTGAGAAAGAAGGCCGTGTGACTGTACCCAGAGGTACCTCAGAAGGAAGGCCTTTGACTGTACCCATAGGTACCTCAGAAGGAACGACTGGAGACTGTAAGCAGAGGTACCTCGTAAGAACGGCCTGGGGGTGTACCCAGAGATACCTCGGAAACAAGTCCTGATGACTGTACCCAGAGGTACCTCGGAAGGAAGGCCTGGAGACTGTACCCAGAGGTACCTCAGAGAAAACCCTGGTGACTGAACCCAGATGGTCCTCAGAAAGAAGGCCGGGTGACTGTACCCAGAGGTACCTCAGAAGGAAGGCCGGTGACTCTACCCAGAGGTACCTAGGAAGGAAGACCTGGTGACTATACCTAGAGGTAACTCGGAAGAAAGGCGTGGTGAGTGTACCCAGGGTAACTCCCAAGGAAAGCCTGGTGACTGTACACAGAGGTACCTCGGAAAGAAGGCCTGGGACTGTAGCCAGAGGTACCTGGGATGGAAGACCTGGTGACTGTACCCAGAGTTAGCTCGGAAGAAATGCCTGATGACTCTAAACAGAGGTACCTCGGAAAGAAGCCCTGGTGACTGTACCCAGAGATACCTCGAAAGGAATGCCTGGTGACTGTACTCAGAGGTACCTCAGAAGAAAGACCTAGTGACTGTTCGCACAGGTACCTCAGAAGGAAGGCCTGGTGACTGTACCCATAGGTACCTGAGAAGGAAAGAATGGTGACTGTACCCAGAGGTACCTCGTTAGAAAGGACGGTGAGTGTACCCAGAGGTTACTCGGAAAGAAGGCATGTTAAATGTATCCAGGGGTACCTCGGAAGAAAGGCCTGGTGACTGTACCCAAAGATACCTGGGAAGAAAGGCCTGGTGACTGTACCCAGAGGGACCTCGGCAGGAAGGCCTGGTGGCTGTACAGAGAAGTACCCCAAAAGGAAGCCGGGTGACTGTACCCAGGCGTGCCTCGGACAAAAGGCCAGCTGACTGTACTCAGCGGTACCACGGAAGGAAGGCCTGGTGACTGTACCCAGAGGGACCTCGGAAGGAAGGCTTGGTGGCTGTACTCAGAGATACCTCAGAAGAAAGACCTCTTGAGTGTACTCAGAGGTACCTTAGAAAGAAGGCCTGGTGATTGTACACAGAGGTACATCAGAAGGAAGGCCTGGTGACTGTACGCAGAGGTACATCGGAGGGAAGGCCTGGTGAGTGTACACATTAGTGTCTCGGACGAAAGCCTAGTGACTGTACCCAGAGGTACCTCGGAAGGAAGGCCTGGTGACTGTACCGAGAGGTACCTCGGAAGAAAGGCCTGGTGACTACCCAGAAGTACATCGGAAGAAAGGCCTGGTGACTGTACTCAGAGGTACCTCAGAAGGAAGACCTCGTGACTGTACCCATTGTGAGCTCAGAAGGAAGGCCTGGTAATTGTACCCAGAGGTACCTCGGAAGGAAGGGCTGGTGAAGGTACCCAGAAGTACCTCGGAAGGAAGGCCTGGTGACTGTACCTAGAGGTACCTCGTAAGAAAGTCCTGGTGACTGTACCCAGAGTTAGCTCGGGAAAAGCCTGGTGACTGTACTCAGAGGGTTCTCAGAAAGAAAGCCGGGTGACTGTCCCCAGAGGTACCTCGGAAGGAAGTGATGGTGACTGTACCCAGAGGTACCTCGGAAGGAAGGCCTGGTGACTCTACCCAGAGGTACATCGGAAGGAAGCGATGGTGACTGTACCCAGAGGTACCTCGAAAAGAAGGCCTGGTGAGTGTACCCAGAGGTACCTCGAAAGAAAGGCCCGGTGACTCTACCCAGAGGTACTTCGGAAGGAAGACCTGATGACTGTACCCAGAGATACCTTGGAAGGAAGTCCTGGTGACTGTACCCAGAGATACCTCGTAAGAAATGCCTGGTGGCTGTACCCAGAGATACCTCGGAAGGAAGGCCTGGTGACTGTACCCAGAGTTACCTCAGAAGGAAGACCTGCTGCCTATACGCAGAGGTACCTGAGAAGGAAGGCCTGATGACTCTTCCCAGACGTAACTCAGAAGGAAGGTCTGGAGACTCTACTCAGAAGTACCTCGGGCGGAAGGCCTACTGAGTGTACCCAGCGATACCTCGGAAGGAAGGCCTGGTGACTGTACCCAGAAGTACCTCGGAAAAAAGGCCTAGTGACTGTACCCAGAGGTACCTCGGAAGGAAGACCTGGTGACTGTAACCAGAGATACGTGAGAAGGACGGCCTGTTGACTGTGCCCAGAGGTACATCGGAAGGAAGACCTGTTGACTGTACCCAGAGGTTCCTCGGAATGAAGGCCTGGTGAGTGTACCCAGAGATACCTCGGAAGGAATGCCTGGTGACTACCCAGACGTACCTCGGAAGGAAGGCCTGTTGACTGTTCCAGAGTTAGCTCGGAGGAAAGGCCTGGTAACTGTACCCAGAGGCAGCTCGTAAGAAAGGCCTGGGGACTGCACCCAGAGGGACCTCAGAAATAAGCCCGGGTGAGTGTACCCAGAGGTACCTCAGAAGGAAAGCCGGTGACTGTACCCAGAGTTACCTCGTAAGAAAGACCTGGTGACTCTTCCCAGAGGGACCTCGGTAGAAATGCCTGGTGACTGTACACAGAGGTACCTCGGAAGGAAGGCCTGGTGACTGTACCCAGAGATAAATCAGAAGGAAGGCCTGGTGACTGTACCCAGAGGTACCTCGTAAGAAAGGCCTGGTGACTGTGCCCAGGGGGACCTCGGAAGAAAGGCCTGGTGACTGTACCCAGAGGGAACTGAGAAAGAAGGCCGGATGACTGTACGCAGAGGTACCTCAGAAGGAAGGCCTTTGACTGTAAACAGAGGTACCTCTGAAGGAAGGCCTGGTGACTGTACCCAGAGGTACCTCGGAGAGAAGGCCTGGTGTCTGTACCCATAGGTACCTCAGAAGGAAAGACTGGAGACTGTACCCAGAGGTACCTCGTAAGAACGACCTGGTGAGTGTACCCAGACGTACCTCGGAAAGAAGTCCTGGTGACTGTACTCAGAGGTACCTGAGAAGGAAGGCCTGGGGACTTTACTCAGAGATACCGCAGAAGGAAGGCCTGGTGACTGTACCCAGAGGTACCTCAGAAAGAAGGCCGGGTAACTCTATTCAGAGGGACCTCGGCAGAAAGGCCTGGTGACTGTACCCAGAGGGAACTGAGAAAGAAGGCCGTGTGACTGTACCCAGAGATACCTCAGAAGGAAGGCCTTTGACTGTACCCATAGGTACCTCAGAAGGAACGACTGGAGACTGTAAGCAGAGGTACCTCGTAAGAACGGCCTGGGGGTGTACCCAGAGATACCTCGGAAACAAGTCCTAATGACTGTACCCAGAGGTACCTCAGAAACAAGGCCGGGTGACTGTACCCAGAGGTACCTAGGAAGGAAGGCCTGGTGACTACACCTAGAGGTAACTCGCAAGAAAGGCTTGGTGACTGTACCCAGGGTAACTCCCAAGGAAAGCCTGGTGACTGTACACAGAGGTACCTCGGAAGGAAGGCCTGGTGACTGTAGCCAGAGGTACCTGGGATGGAAGTCCTGGTGACTGTACCCAGAGTTAGCTCGGAAGAAATGCCTGGTGACTCTAAACAGAGGTACCTCGGAAAGAAGCCCTGGTGACTGTACCCAGAGCTACCTCGAAAGGAATGCCTGGTGACTGTACTCAGAGGTACCTCAGAAGAAAGACATAGTGACTGTCCGCACAGGTACCTCAGAAGGAAGGCCTGTTGATTGTACCCAGATGTACCTCAGAAGGAAGGACTTTCACTGTACTCAGAGGTACCTCTGAAGGAAGGCCTGGTGACTGTACCCATAGGTACCTCAGAAGGAACGACTGGAGACTGTAACCAGAGGTACCTCGTAAGAATGGCATGGTGAGTATACCCAGAGGTACCTCGGAAACAAGTCCTTATGACTGTACCCATAGGTACCTCGGAAGGAAGGCCTGGAGACTGTACCCAGACGTACCTCGGAAGAAAGGCCTTGTGACTGTACTCAGAGGCACCTCGGAAGGAAGGCCTGGGGATTTTACTCAGAGATACCTCAGAAGGAAGACCTGGTGGCTATACCCAGAGGTGCCTCGGAAAGAAGGCCTGGTGACTGTACCCAGAGCTAACTCGAAAGGAAGGCCTGGTGATTGTACCCAGAGCTAACTCAGAAGGAAGGCCAGGTGACTGTACCCAGAGCGACCTCAGAAAGAAGGCCAGGTGACTGTACCCGGAGGTACCTCAGAAGGAAGGCCGGGGGCGGTACACAGAGGTACCTCTGAAGGAATGCCTGGTGACTGTACCCATAGGTACCTGAGAAGGAAAGAATGGTGACTGTACCCAGAGGTACCTCGTTAGAAAGGACGGTGAGTGTACCCAGTGGTTACTCGGAAAGAAGGCATGGTAACTGTATCCAGGGGTACCTCGGAAGAAAGGCCTGGTGACTGTACCCAAAGATACCTGGTAAGAAAGGCCTGGTGACTGTACCAAGAGGGACCTCGGCAGGAAGGCCTGGTGGCTGTACAGAGAAGTACCCCAAAAGGAAGCCTGGTGACTGTACCCAGGCGTGCCTCGGACAAAAGGCCAGCTGACTGTACTCAGCGGTACCACGGAAGGAAGGCCTGGTGACTGTACCCAGAGGGACCTCGGAAGGAAGGCTTGGTGGCTGTACTCAGAGGTACCTCAGAAGAAAGACCTCTTGAGTGTACTCAGAGGTACCTTAGAAAGAAGGCCTGGTGATTGTACACAGAGGTACATCAGAAGGAAGGCCTGGTGACTGTACGCAGAGGTACATCGGAGGGAAGGCCTGGTGAGTGTACACATTAGTGCCTCGGACGAAAGCCTAGTGACTGTACCCAGAGGTACCTCGGAAGGAAGGCCTGGTGACTGTACCGAGAGGTACCTCGGAAGAAAGGCCTGGTGACTACCCAGAAGTACATCGGAAGAAAGGCCTGGTGACTGTACTCAGAGGTACCTCAGAAGGAAGACCTCGTGACTGTACCCATTGTGAGCTCAGAAGGAAGGCCTGGTAATTGTACCCAGAGGTACCTCGGAAGGAAGGGCTGGTGAAGGTACCCAGAAGTACCTCGGAAGGAAGGCCTGGTGACTGTACCCAGAGTTAGCTCGGGAAAAGCCTGGTGACTGTACTCAGAGGGTTCTCAGAAAGAAAGCCGGGTGACTGTCCCCAGAGGTACCTCGGAAGGAAGTGATGGTGACTGTACCCAGAGGTACCTCGGAAGGAAGGCCTGGTGACTCTACCCAGAGGTACATCGGAAGGAAGCGATGGTGACTGTACCCAGAGGTACCTCGAAAAGAAGGCCTGGTGAGTGTACCCAGAGGTACCTCGAAAGAAAGGCCCGGTGACTCTACCCAGAGGTACTTCGGAAGGAAGGCCTGATGACTGTACCCAGAGGTACCTTGGAAGGAAGTCCTGGTGACTGTACCCAGAGATACCTCGTAAGAAATGCCTGGTGTCTGTACCCAGAGATACCTGGGAAAGAAGGCCTGGTGACTGTACCCAGAGTTACCTCAGAAGGAAGACCCGCTGCCTATACGCAGAGGTACATCAGAAGGAAGGCCTGATGACTCTTTCCAGAGGTAACTCAGAAGGAAGGTCTGGAGACTCTACTCAGAATTACCTCGGGAGGAAGCCCTGCTGAGTGTACCCAGAGGCACCTCGGAAGGAAGGCCTGGTGACTGTACCCAGAAGTACCTCGGAAAAAAGGCCTAGTGACTGTACCCAGAGGTACCTCGGAAGAAAGACCTCGTGTCTGTACCCAGAGAGACCTCAGAAGGAAGACCTGGTGATTGTACCCAGCGGTACCTCGGAAGGAAGGCCTGGTGACTGTAACCAGAGGTGTCTCGGAAGAAAGGCGTGGTGACTGTACTCAGAGGGACCTCGGAAGGAATGCCTGGTGACTGTAGCCAAGTACCTCAGAAGATAAGCCTGGTGACTGTATCCAGGGGTACCGCGTAAGAAATGCCTGCTGACTGCACCCAGAGGTATCTCGGAAGAAAGGCGTGCTAACTGTACCCAGAGGGACCTCAGAAAGAAGGCCGGGTGACTGTACCCAGAAGTACCTCAGAAGGAAACCCGGTGACTATACCCAGAGATACCTCTGAAGGAAGGCCTGGTGACGTACCCATAGGTACCTCAGAAGGAAACCCTGGTGACTGTACCCAGAGGTAACTCGTAAGAAAGGCTTGGTCAGTGTACCCAGAGGTACCTCGGAAAGAAGTCCTGGTGATTGTATCCAGAGATACCTCGGAAGGAAGGCCTGGTGACTGTACTCATTAGTAACTCGGAAGAAAGTCTGGGGGACTGTACCCAGAGGTAACTCAGAAGGAAGGCCTGGTGACTGTACCCAGAGGTACCTCGTAAGAAAGGCGTGGTGACTGTGCCCAGAGTTAGCTCAGAAGAAAGCCTGGTGACTGTACCCAGAGTTACCTCGGAAGGAAGGCCTGGTGACTGTACCCAGAGGTACCTCAGAAGGAGGCCTGGTGACTGTACACAGAGGTACCTCAAAAGGAGGCCTGGTGACTGTACCCAGAGGTACCTCAAAAGGAGGCCTGGTAACTGTACCCAGAGTTATCTCGGAAGGAAGGCCTGGTGACTGTACCGATAGGTACCTCGGAAGGAAGGCCTGGTCACTACCCAGAAGTACCTCAGAAAAAAGGCCTGGTGACTGTACTCAGAGGTACCTCAGAAGAAAGACCTCGTCACTGTACCCAGAGGTACCTCAGAAGGAATTCCTGGTGACTGTACACAGAGGTACCTCGGAGGGAAGGCCTGGTGACTCTACCCAGAGTTACCTCAGAAGGAAGGCCTGGTGGGTGTACCCAGAGTTACCTCAGAAGAAAGGCCTGGTGGGTGTACCCAGAGGTGCCTCGGAAGGAAGTCCTGGTGACTGTACCCAGAGGTACCTCGGATGGAATGCCTGGTGACAGTACTCAAGGTACCTCAGAAGGAAAGCCTGGTGAATGTATGCAGAGGTACCTGGTAAGAAATGCCTGGTGACTGTACCGAGAGATGCCTCGGAAGGAAGGCCTGGTGACTGTACCCAAAGATACCTCAATAGGAAGACCCGGTGCCTTTAGGCAAAGGTACCTGAGAAGGAAGGCCTGATGACTCTACCCAGAGGTACATCAGAAGGAAGATCTGGTGACTGTACCCATAGGTACCTCAGAAGGAAGGCAGGTGACTGTACCCAGAGGTACCTCTGCAGGAAGTTCTGGTGACTGTACCCATAGGTACCTCAGAAGGAAACCCTGGTGACTATACCCAGGCGTATCTCCGAAGAAACTCCAGGTGACTGTACACAGAGGTACCACGGAAGTTAGGCCTGGTGACTGTAGCCAGAGGTACCTCGGAAGGAATGCCTGGTGACTACTCAGACGTACCTAGGAAGAAAGGCCTGGTCACTGTACTCAGAGGTACGTCAGAAGAAAGACCTCGTGAGTGTACTCAGAGGTACCTCAGAAAGAAGGCCTGGTGATTGTACCCAGAGGTACTTCAAAAGGAAGGCCTGGTGACTGTACCCAAAGGTACCTCAGAAGGAAAGACTGGAGACTGTACCCACAGGTACCTCGTAAGAACGACCTGGTGAGTGTACCCAGACGTACCTCGGAAAGAAATCCTGGTGACTGTACTCAGAGGTACCTCGGAAGGAAGGCCTGGGGACTTTACTCAGAGATACCGCAAAAGGAAGGCCTGGTGACTGTACCCAGAGGTACCTCAGAAAGAAGGCCGGGTAACTCTACTCAGAGGTATCAAAGAAGGAAGGCCGGTGACTGTACCCAGAGGGACCTCGGCAGAAAGGCCTGGTGACTGTACCCAGAGGGAACTGAGAAAGAAGGCCGTGTGACTGTACCCATAGGTACCTCAGAAGGAACGTCTGGAGACTGTAAGCAGAGGTACCTCGTAAGAATGGCATGGTGAGTATACCCAGAGGTACCTCGGAAACAAGTCCTGATGACTGTACCCATAGGTACCTCGGAAGGAAGGCCTGAAGACTGTACCCAGAAGTACCTCGGAAAAAAGGCCTAGTGACTGTACCCAGAGGTACCTCGGAAGGAAGGCCTCGGGATTTTACCCAGAGGTGCCTCGGAAGGAAGGCCTGGTGACTGTACCCAGAGCTAACTTGAAAGGAAGGCCTGGTGACTGTATCCAGAGCTAACTCAGAAAGAAGGCCTGGTGACTGTACCCAGAGGGACCTCAGAAAGAAGGTCAGGTCCTGGTACCTCAGAAGGAAGGCCGGGGGCGGTACACAGAGGTACCTCTGAAGGAAGGCCTGGTGACTGTACCCATAGGTACCTGAGAAGGAAAGAATGGTGACTGTACCCAGAGGTACCTCGTTAGAAAGGACGGTGAGTGTACCCAGCGGTTACTCGGAAAGAAGGCATGGTAACTGTATCCAGGGGTACCTCGGAAGGAAGGCCTGGTGACTGTACCGAGAAGTACCTCGGAAGAAAGGCCTGGTGACTACCCAGAAGTACATCGGAAAAAAGGTCTGGTGACTGTACTCAGAGGTACCTCAGAAGGAAGACCTCGTAACTGTACCCATTGTGACCTCAGAAGGAAGGCCTGGTAATTGTACCCAGAGGTACCTCGGAAGGAAGGCCTGGTGACTGTACCCAGAAGTACCTCGGAAGAAAGGTCTGGTGACTGTACCCAGAGGTACCTCGGAAGGAAGGCCTGATGACTGTACCTAGAGGTACCTCGTAAGAAAGTCCTGGTGACTGTACCCAGAGTTAGCTCGGGAAAAACCTGGTGACTGTACCCAGTCGGACCTCAGAATGAAGGCCGGGTGACTGTCCCCAGAGATACCTCGGAAGGAAGTGATGGTGACTGTACCCAGAGGTACCTGGGAAGGAAGGCCTGGTAACTGTACTCATTACTACCTCAGAAGTAACGCTGGGGGACTTTACCCAGAGCTAACTCAGAAGGAAGGCCTGGTGACTGTACCCAGAGTTACCTAGTAAGAAGGGCTTGGTGACTGCCCAGAGTTAGCTCAGAAGAAAGGCCTGGTGACTGTACCCAGAGGTATCTCAGAAGGAGGCCTGGTGCCTGTGCCCAGAGGTACCTCGGAAGGAGGCCTGGTAACTGTACCCAGAGGTAACTCGGAAGGAAGGCCTGGTCACTACCCAGAAGTACCTCAGAAAAAAGGCCTGGTGACTGTACTCAGAGGTACCTCAGAAGAAAGACCTCGTCACTCTACCCAGAGTTATCTCGGAAGAAATTCCTGGTGACGGTACACAAAGGTACCTCGGAAGGAAGGCCTGGTGACTCTACCCAGAGTTATCTCGGAAGGAAGCGATGGTGACTGTACCCAGAGGTACCTCGGAAAGAAGGCCCGGTGATTGTACCCAGAGGTACCTCGGAAGGAAGGCCGGGTGACTGTACCCAGAGTTACCTCAGAAGGAAGGCCTAGTGGGTGTACCCAGAGGTGCCTCGGAAGGAAGGCCTGGTGACTGTACCCAGAGGTACCTCGGATGGAATGCCTGGTGACAGTACTGAAGGTACCTCAGAAGGAGAGCCTGGTGAATGTACGCAGAGGTACCTCGTAAGAAATGCCTGGTGACTGTACCGAGAGATGCCTCGGAAGGAAAGCCTGGTGACTGTACCCAAAGGTACCTCAATAGGAAGACCCGCTGCCTTTACGCAGAGGTACCTCAGAAGGAAGGCTTGATGACTCTACCCCGAGGTACATCAGAAGGAAGATCTGGTGACTGTACCCAGAGGTACCTCTGAAGGAAGTTCTGGTGACTGTACCCATAGGTACCTCAGAAGGAAGGCCTGGTGACTATGCCCAGGCGTAACTCCGAAGATACTCCAGGTGACTGTACACAGAGGTACCACGGAAGGAAGGCCTGGTGATTGTACCCAGAGGTACCTCGGAAGGAATGCCTGGTGAGTTCTCCGACATACCTAGGAAGAAATGCCTGATCACTGTACTCAGAGGTACCTCAGAAGAAAGACCTCGTGAGTGTACGTAGAGGTACCTCAGAAAGAAGGCCTGGTGATTGTACCCAGAGGTACATCGGAAGGAAGGCCTGGTGACTGTACCCAGAGGTATATCGGAAGGAAGGCCTGGTGACTGTACACATTAGTGCCTCGGACGAAGGCCTGGTGACTGTACCCAGAGGTACCTCGGAAGGAAGGCCTGGTGAGTACGCAGAAGTACATCGGAAGAAAGGCCTGGTGACTGTACTCAGAGGTACCTCAGAAGAAAGACCTCGTGACTGTATCCAGAGGTACCTCAGAAGTAAGGCCTGGTGATTGTACCCAGAGGTACCTCGGAAGGAAGGCACAGTGATCGTACCCAGAAGTACCTCGGAAGGAAGGCGTTGTGAGTGTACCCAGAGGTACGTGTGAAGGAAGGCCTGGTGACTGTACCCAGAGGCACCTCAAAAAGAAGGCCTGGTGACTGTACATAGAGGTAACACCGAAGGAAGGCCTGGTGACTACCCCGACGTACCTCGGAAGAAAGGCCTGGTGACTGTACTCAGAGGTACTTCAGAAGAAAGACCTCGTGACAGTACCCAGAAGTAACTCAGAAGAAAGGACTGGTGACTGTACCCATAGGTATTTCAGAAGGAAAGCATAGTGACTGTACCCAGAGGTACCTCAGAAGGAAGGACTGGTGACTGTAACCCGAGGTATCTGGTGAGGCCTGGTGACTGTACCCAGAGGGACCTCGGAAGGAATGCCTGGTGACAGTACCCAAGTACCTCAGAAGTTAAGCCTGGTGACTGCACCCAGAGGTACCTCGTAAGAAATGCCTGGTGACTGCACCCAGAGGTACTTTGGAAGGAAAGCTTGGTGACTGTACCCAGAGGTACCTCGGAAGGAAGGCCTGGTGACTGTACACAGAAGTACCTCGGGAGGAAGGCCTGCTGAGTGTACCCAGAGGCACCTCGGAAGGAAGGCCTGGTGACTGTACCCAGAGGTACCTCGGAAGAAAGACCTCGTGTCTGTACCCAGAGGTAGCTCAGACGGAAGGCCTGGTTATTTTACCCAGAGGTACATAGGAAGTAAGGCCTGGTGACGGCACCCCGGCGTACCTCGGAATAAAGGCCTAGTAACTATACGCAGAGGTACCTCGGAAGAAAAGCCTTTTGACTCTACCCAGAGGTACCTCGGAAGGAAGGCCTGGTGACTGTACACAGAGCTAACTCAGAAAGAAAGCCTCGTGAGTGTACCCAGAGGTACCTCTTAAGAAAAGCCTGGTGACTGTACCCAGAGGTACATCGGAACAAAGGCCTGGTGACTGTACCCAGAGGTACCTCGGAATGAAGGCCCGGTGACTGTACCCAGAGGCACCTAGGAAGGAAGGCCAGGTGACTGGACCCAGAGGTACGTGTGAAGGAAGGCCTGGTTACTGTACCCAGAGGCACCTCAAAAGGAAGGCCTGGTGACTGTACATAGAGGTAACACGGAAGGAAGGCCTGGTGACTACCCAGACGTACCTCGGAAGAAAGGCCTGGTGACTGTACCCAGAGGGACCTCACAAAGAAGGCCGGGTGACTGTCCCCAGAGGTACCTCGGAATGAAGTGATGATGACTGTACCCAGAGGTACCTCGGATGGAAGGCCTGGTGACTCTACCCAGAGGTACATCGGAAGGAAGCGATGGTGACTGTACCCAGAGGTAACTCGAAAAGAAGGCCTGGTGACTGTCCCCAGAAGTACCTCTGAAAGGAAGGCCTGGTGACTGTACCCATAGGTACCTCGGAAGGAAGGCCTGGTGACTGTACCCAAAGGTACCTCGGAAGGAAGGCCGGGTGACTGTACCCAGAGGCAACCCGGAAGGAAGTCCTGGTGACTGTACGCAGAGGAACTCAGAAGAAAGAACTCGTGACTGTACCCAGAGGTACCTCAGAAGGAAGGCCTGGTAACTGTACTCATTAATACCTCGGAAGGAAGGCTGGGGGACTGTACCCAGAGCTAACTTAGAAGGAGGCCTGGTGCTTGTACCCAGAGGTACCTCGGAAGGAAGACCTCATGAGTGTACTCAGAGGTACCTCAGAAAGAAAGCTTGGTGATTGTACCCAGAGGTAGATCGGAAGGAAGGCGTGATGACTGTACCCAGAGGTACATTGGAAGGAAGACCTGGTGACTGTACACATTAGTGCCTCGGACGAAGGCCTGGTGACTGTACCCAGAGGTACCTCGGAAGGAAGGCCTGGTAACTGTACCGAGATGTACCCCGGAAGGAAAGCCTGGTGACTACCCAGATGTATATCGGAAGAAATGCCTGGTGACTGTACTAAGAGGTACCTCAGAAGAAAGACCTCGTGACTGTACCCATTGTGACCTCAGAAGGAAGGCCTGGTGATTGTACCCAGAGGTAGCTCGGAAGGAAGGCCTGGTGACTGTACCCAGAAGTACCTCGGAAGAAACACGTGGTGACTGTACCCAGAGGTACCTCGGAAGGAAGGCCTGGTGACTGTACCTAGAGGTACCTCGTTAGAAAGTCCTGGGGACTGTACCCAGAGTTAGCTCGGGAAAAAGCCTGGTGACTGTACCCAGAGGGACCTCAGAAAGAAGGCCGGGTGACTGTCCCCAGAGGTACCTCGGAAGGAACTGATGCTGACTGTACCCAGAGGTACCTCGGAAGGAATGCCTGGTGACTCTACCCAGAGGTACATCGGAAGGAAGCGATGGTGACTGTACCCAGAGGTGCCTCGAAAAGAAGGCTTGGTGAGTGTACCCAGATTTACCTCGAAACAAAGGCCCGGTGACTGTACCCAGAGGTACTTCGGAAGGAAGACCTGATGACTGTACCCAGAGGTACCTTGGAAGGAAGTCCTGGTGACTGTACACAGAGATACCTTGTAAGAAAAGCCTGGTGGCTGTATCCAGAGATACCTCGGAAGGAAGGCCTGGTGACTGTACCCAGAGTTACCTCAGAAGGAAGACTCGCTGCCTATACGCAGAGGTACCTCAGAAGGAAGGCCTGATGACTCTTCCCAGAGGTAACTCAGAAGGAGGGTATAGAGACTCTACTCAGAGGTACCTTGGAAGGAAGGCCTGCTGAGTGTACCCAGAGGCACCTCGGAAGGAAGGCCTGGTGACTGTACCCAGAAGTACCTCGGAAAAAAGGCCTAGTGACTGTACCCAGAGGTACCTCGGAAGAAAGACCTCGTGTCTGTACCCAGAGAGACCTCAGAAGGAAGACTTGGTGCTGTACCCAGAGGGACCTCGGAAGCAATGCCTGGTGACAGTACCCAAGTACCTCAGAAGTTAAGCCTGGTGACTGCACCCAGAAGTACCTCGTAAGAAATACCTGGTGACTGCACCCAGAGGTATCTCTGAAGAAAGGCGTGGTGACTGTACCAAGAGGGACCTCAGAAAGAAGGCCGAGTGACTGTACCCAGAAGTATCTCAGAAGGAAAGCCGGTGATTGTACCCAGAGGTACCTCTGAAGGAAGGCATGGTGACTGTAGCCATAGGTACCTCAGAAGAAAACCCTTGTGACTGTACCCAGAGGTAACTCGTAAGAAAGGCCTGGTGATTGTATCCAGAGGTACCTCGGAAGGAAGGCCTGGTGACTGTACCCAGAGGCAACCCGGAAGGAAGGCCTGGTGACTGTACGCAGAGGAACCTCAGAAGAAAGACCTCGTGACTGTACCCAGAGGTACCTCAGAAGGAAGGCTGGGGGACTGTACCCAGAGCTAACTCAGAAGGAAGGCCTGGTGACTGTACCCTGAGGTACCTCGGAAGAAAGGCCTGGTGACTGTACCCAGAGGTACCTCGGAAGGAAGGCCGGGTGACTGTACCCAGAGTTTCCTCAGAAGGAAGGCCTGATGACTGTACCCAGAGGTACCTCGGAAGGAAGGCCTGGAGACTGTACCAAGAGGTACCTCAGAGAAAACCCTGGTGACTGTACCCAGAGGGTCCTCAGAAAGAAGGCAATGTGACTGTACCCATAGGTACCTCAGAAGGAAGGCCGGTGACTGTACCCAGAAGTACCTCGAAAGGAAGGCCTGGTGACTGTAGCCAGAGGTACCTGGGAAGGAAGGCCGGTGAGTGTACCCAGAGGTACCTCGGAAGGAAGGCCTGGTGACTGTACCCAGAGGTACCTCAGAAAGAAGGCCGGGTAACTCTACTCAGAGGTACCTCAAAAGGAAGGCCGGTGACTGTACCCAGAGGGACCTCGGCAGAAAGGCCTGGTGACTGTACCCAGAGGGAACTGAGAAAGAAGGCCGTGTGACTGTACCCAGAGGTACCTCAGAAGGAAGGCCGGTGAGTGTACCCAGAGGTACCTCGGAAGGAAGGCCTGGTGACTATACCTAGAGGTAACTCGGAAGAAAGGCGAGGTGATGGTACCCAGGGTAACTCCCAAGGAAAGCCTGGTGACTGTACACAGAGGTACCTGGGAAGGAAGGCGTGGTGACTGTACCCAGAGTTAGCTCGGAAGAAATGCCTGGTGACTCTAAACAGAGGTACCTCGGAAAGAAGCCCTGGTGAATGTACCCAGAGGTACCTCGAAAGGAATGCCTGGTTAATGTACTCAGAGGTACCTCAGTAGAAAGACCTAGTGACTGTACGCACAGGTACCTCAGAAGGAAGGCCTGGTGAATGTACCCAGATGTAACTCAGAAGGAAGGCCTTTGACTGTACCCAGAGGTACCTCTGAAGGAAGACCTGGTGAGTGTACCCATAGGTACCTCAGAAGGAACGACTGGAGACTGTAACCAGAGTTACCTCGTAAGAACGGCATGGTGAGTGTTCCCAGAGGTACCTCGGAAACAAGTCCTGATGACTGTACCCAGAGGTACCTCGGAAGCAAGGCCTGGAGACTGTACCCAGAGATACTTCAGAAGGAAGGCCTGGTGGCTATACCCAGAGGTGCCTCAGAAGGAAGGCCTGGTGACTGTACCCAGAGCTAACTCAGAAGGAAGGCCTGGTGACTGTACCCAGAGATACCTCGTAGGAAAGGCCTGGTGACTGTACCCAGAGCTAACTCAGAAGGAAGGCCTGGTGACTGTAACCAGAGGTACCTCGGAGAGTGCCCTGGTGACTGTACCCAGAGGGACCTCAGAAAGAAGGCCAGGTGACTGTACCCGGAGGTACCTCAAAGGAAGGCCGGGGACGGTACACAGAGGTACCTCTGAAGAAAGGCCTGGTGACTGTACCCATAGGTACCTGAGAAGGAAAGAATGGTGACTGTACCCAGAGGTACCTCGTTAGAAAGTACGGTGAGTGTACCCAGACGTTACTCGAAAGGAAGGCATGGTAACTGTATCCAGGGGTACCTCGGAAGAAAGGCCTGGTGACTGTACCCAAAGGTACCTGGGAAGAAAGGCCTGGTTACTGTTCCCAGAGGTACCTCCTAAGAAAGTCCTGGTGACTGTACACACAGGCAGCTCGGAAGAACGGCCTAGTGACTGCACCCAGAGGGACCTCAGAAATAAGCCCAGGTGAGTGTACCCAGAGGTACCTCAGAAGGAAAGCCGGTGACTGTACCCAGAGATACCTCGTAAGAAAGGCCTGGTGAGACTATACCCAGAGTTACCCTGGAAGAAATGCCTTTTGACTCTACCCAGAGGTACCTCGGAAGGAAGGCCTAGTGACTGTGCCCAGAGCTAACTCAGAAGGAAGGCCTGGTGATTGTACCCAGAGATACCTCGTAGGAAAGGCCTGGTGACTGTAACCAGAGGTACCTCGGAAGTAAGGCCTGGTGAGTGTACCGACAAGTACCTCAGAAGGAAGACCTGGTGACTGTACCCAGAGGTTCCTCGGAAGGAAGGCCTAGTGACTGTGCCCAGAGCTAACTCAGAAGGAAGGCCTGGTGACTGTACCCAGAGATAAATCAGAAGGAAGGCCTGGTGACTGTATCCAGCGGTACCTCGTCAGAAAGGCCTGGTGACTGTGCCCAGGGGGACCTCGGAAGAAAGGCCTGGTGACTGTACCCAGAGGGAACTGAGAAAGAAGGCCGGATGACTGTACCAAGAGGTACTTCAGAAGCAAGGCATTTGACTGTACCCATAGGTACCTCAGAAGGAACAACTGGAGACTGTACCCAGAGGTACCTCGTAAGAACGGCCTGGTGAGTGTACGCAGAGGTACCTCGGAAAGAAATCCTGGTGACTGTACTCAGAGGTACCTCGGAAGGAAGGCCTGGGGACTTTACTCAGAGATACCGCAGAAGGAAGGCCTGGTGACTGTACCCAGAGGTACCTCAGAAAGAAGGCCGGGTGACTCTACTCAGAGGTACCTCAGAAGGAAGGCCGGTAACTCTACCCAGACGGACCTCAGCAGAAAGGCCTGGTGACTGTACCCAGAGGGAACTGAGAAAGAAGGCCGGGTGACTGTACCCAGAGGTACCTCTGAAGGAACGCCTGGTGACTGTACCCAGAGGTACCCCAGAAGGAACGACTGGAGACTGTAACCAGAGGTACCTCGCAAAACGGCCTGGTGAGTGTACCCAGAGGTACCTCGGAAACTAGTCCTGATGACAGTACCAACAGGTACTTCGGAAGGAAGGCCTGGAGACTGTACCCAGACGTACCTCGGAAGAAAGGCCTGGTCACTGTACCCAGAGCTAATTCTGAAGGAATGCCTGGTGACTGTACCCAGAGGTACCTCGTAAGAAAGACCTGGTGACTGTACCCAGAGGTACCTCAGAAGCAAGGCCTGGTGACTGTACCAAGAGGTAACTCGTAGGAAAGGCATGGTGAGTGTACCCAGGGTAAATCCCACGGAAAGCCTGGTGACTGTAACCAGAGTTACCTCGGGAGGAAGGCCTGGTGACTGTAACGAGAAGTTCCTCAGAAGAAAAGCCTGATGACTCTACCCAAACGTACCCCTTAATAAAGGCCAGATGACTGTACTCAGAGGAACCTCGGAAGGAAGGCCTGCTGACTGTACCCAGAGGGACCTCGGAAGGAAGGCCAGGTGACTGTACCCAGAGGTACCTGGAAAGGAAGGCCCGGTGATTGTACCCAGAGGTACCTCGGAAGGAAGCCCTGCTGACTGTACCCAGAGGTACCTGGAAAGGAAGGCCTGGTGACTGTCCTCAGAGGTACCTCAGAAGAAATACCTCGTGACTGTACCCAGACGTACCTGAGAAGGAAGGCCTGGTAACTGTACCCAGGGGTACCTCGGAACGAAGGCCTGGTGACTGTACCTAGAGGTAACTCCGAAAGAGGCGTGGTGACTGTACCCAGGGTATCTCGCAAGGAAAGCCAGGTGACTGCAGCCAGAGGTACCTCGGAAGAAAGGCCTGGTGACTGTTCCGAGAAGTACCTCAGAAGGAAGGCCTGATGACTCTACCCAGACGTACCCCTTAAGAAAGGCCGGGTGACTGTACTCCGAGGTACCTCGGAAGGAAGGCCTGGTGACTGTACCCAGAGGTACGTCGGAAGGAAGGCCTGGTGACTGTACCCAGAGGGAACTGAGAAAGAAGGCAGAGTGACTGTACCCAGAGGGACCTCAGAAGGAAGGCTTTTGACTGTACCCAGAGGTACTCCTGAAGGAACGCCTGGTGATTGTACCCATAGGTACCTCAAAAGGAACGACTGGAGACTGTAACCAGAGGTACCTCGTAAGAACGGCCTGGTGAGTGTACCCAGAGGTACCTCGGAAACTAGTCCTGATGACTGTACCCACAGGTTCCTCGGAAGGAAGGCCTGGAGACTGTACCCAGACGTACCTCGGAAGAAAGGCCTGGTGACTGTAGTCAGAGGTACCTCGGAAGGAAGGCCTGGTGACTGTACCCATGGGTACCTCGGAAGGAAGGCCTGGCGACTGTACACAGAAGTACCTCGGAAGAAAGGCCTGGTGACTGTACCCAGAGGTACCTCGGAAGTAAGGCCTAGTGACTGTACCCAGAGCTAACTCAGAAGGAGCGCCTGGTGATTGTACCCAGAGGTACTTCGGAAGGAAAGCCTGGTGGCTTAATTCAGAAGTGCCTCGGAAGGAAGGCCTGGTGACCGTACCCAGAGGTACCTCGAAAGAAATGCTTGGTGACGGTACTTAGAAGTACTGGGAAGGAAGGCCTGGTGACAGTACTCGGAGGTATCTCAGAAGGAAGGCCTGGTGACTATACCCAGGGGTATCTCAGAAGGAAGGCCTGGTGACTGTACCCAGAGGTACCTCAGAAGGAATGCCTGGTGACTGTACTCAGAGGTACCGCGGAAAAAAGGCCTGGTGAGTGTATCCAGAGGTACCTCGGAAGGATGGCCTGGTGACTATACCCAGAGGTACCTCCGAAGGAATGACTGGTGACTGTACCCAGAGGTATCTCGGAAGGAGGGCATAGTGACTTTACCCAGAGTTACCTCGGAAGGAAGGTCCAGAGACTGTACCCAAAGGTACCTCGGAAGGAAGGCCCGGTGACTGTACCCAGAGGTATCTCAGAAGCAAGACCTGGTGACTCTACACAGAGGTACCTCAGAAGGAAGGCCTGGTGACTGTACACAGAGGCACCACGGAAGGAAGGCCTGATGACTCTACCCAGAGGTACCTTGGAAGGAAGGCCTGGTGACTACCGAGACGTACCTCCGAAGAAAGGCCTGGTGACTGTACTCAGAGGTACCCCAGGAGAAAAACCTCGTGACTGTACCCAGTGGTACCTCAGAAGGAAGTCATGATGACTGTAACCAGAGGTACCTCGGAAGGAAGGCCTGGTCACTGTACCCAGAGCTAACTCTGAAGGAATGCCTGGTGACTGTACCCAGAGGTACCTCGTAAGAAAGGCCTGCTGAGAGTACACAGACTTACCTCGGAAACAAGGGCTGGTGACTGTACCCAGAGGTACCTCAGAAGGAATGCCTGGTGACTGTACTCAGAGGGACCTCAGAAATAAGCCCAGGTGAGTGTACCCAGAGGTACCTCAGAAGGAAAGCCGGTGACTGTACCCAGAGTTACCTCGTAAGAAAGGCCTGATGAGACTATACCCAGAGTTACCTTGGAAGGAAGGCCTGGTGACTACCGAGACGTACCTCCGAAGAAAGGCCTGGTGACTGTACTCAGAGGTACCCCAGAAGAAAAACCTCGTGAGTGTACCCAGTGGTACCTCAGAAGGAAGGCATGATGACTGTACCCAGAGGTAACTCGGAAGGAAGGCCTGGTCACTGTACCCAGAGCTAACTCTGAAGGAATGCCTGGTGACTGTACCCAGAGGTACCTCGTGAGAAAGCCCTGGTGACTGTACCCAGAGGTACCTCAGAAGAAAGGCCTAGAGACTGTTCCCAGAGGGACCTCAGAAAGAAGGCCGTGTGACTGTACCCAGAGATACCTCTAAAGGAAGGCCTGTTGACTAAACCCATAGGTACCTCAGAAGGAAAGCCTGGTGACTGTACCCGGAGGTACCTCGTAAGAAAGGCCTGGTGAGGGTACACAGACTTACCTCGGAAACAAGGGCTGGTGACTGTATCCAAAGTTACCTCAGAGGGAAGGTCTGGTGACTGTACCCAGAGGTAGATCGGAAGAAAAGCCTGGTGACTGTACCTAGAGGGACCTCAGAAATAATCCCGGGTGACTGTACCCAGAGGTACCTCAGAAAGAAGGGCAGTGACTGTACCCAGAGGTACCTCCTAAGAAAGGCCTGATGACTGTACCCAAAGGGACCTCGGAAGAAAGGCCTGGTGACTGTACCCAGAGGGAACTGAGAAAGAAGGCCGGGTGACTGTACCCAGAGGTACCTGAGAAAGAAGGCCTTTGACTGTACCCAGAGGTACCTCTTAAGGAACGCCTGGTGACTGTACCCAAAGGTATCTCAGAAGGAAAGCCCGATGACTGTACGCAGAGATACCTCAGAAGGACGGCCTTTCACTGTACCCAGAGGTACCTCTGAAGGAACGCCTGGTGACTGTACCCAGAGGTACCTCAGAAGGAACGACTGGAGACTGTAACCAGAGGTACCTCGCAAAACGGCCTGGTGAGTGTACCCAGAGGTACCTCGGAAACTAGTCCTGATGACAGTACCAACAGGTACTTCAGAAGGAAGGCCTGGAGACTCTACCCAGACGTACCTCGGAAGAAAGGCCTGGTGACTGTAGTCAGAGGTACCTCGGAAGGAAGGCCTGGTGACTGTACCCAGAGGTACCTGGGAAGAAATGCCTGATGACACTACCCAGCGGTACCTCGGAAAGAAGCCCTGCGGACTGTACCCAGAGGTACCTGAGAAGGAAGGCCTGGTGACTGTACCCAGAGGTACCTCGGAAGGAAGGCCTGGTCACTGTACCAAGAGGTAAGTCGTAGGAAAGGCGTGGTGAGTGTACCCAGGGTAATTCCCACGGAAAGCCTGGTGACTGTAACCAGAGTTACCTCGGGAGGAAGGCCTGGTGACTGTAACGAGAAGTTCCTCAGAAGGAAAGCCTGATGACTCTACCCAAACGTACCCCTTAATAAAGGCCGGATGACTGTACTCAGAGGTACCTCGGAAGGAAGGCCTGCTGACTGTACCCAGAGGGACCTCGGAAGGAAGGCCAGGTGACTGTACCCAGAGGTACCTGGAAAGGAAGGCCCGGTGATTGTACCCAGAGGTACCTCGGAAGGAAGGCCTGGTGACTGTACCCAGACGCACTTCGGAAGAAAGTCCTGGTGACTGTATTCAGAGGTACCTCGGAAGGAAGGCCTGGGGACTTTACCCAGGGATACCTTAGAAGGAATGCCTGGTTACTGTACCCAGATGTACCTCGGAAGGAAGGCCTGGTGACTGTACCCAGAGATACCTGGGAAGAAATGCCTGATGACACTACCCAGAGGTACCTCGGAAGGAAGCCCTGCTGACTGTACCCAGAGGTACCTGGAAAGGAAGGCCTGGTGACTGTCCTCAGAGGTACCTCAGAAGAAATACCTCGTGACTGTACCCAGACGTACCTGAGAAGGAAGGCCTGGTGACTGTACCCAGGGGTACCTCGGAAGGAAGGCCTGGTGACTGTACCTAGAGGTAACTCCGAAAGAGTCGTGGTGACTGTACCCAGGGTATCTCCCAAGGAAAGCCAGGTGACTGCAGCCAGAGGTACCTCGGAAGGAAGACCTGCTGACTGTAGCCAGAGTTACCTTCGAAGGAAGGCCTGGTGACTGTACCCAGAGGTAACTCGGAAGAAATGCCTGGTGACTCTAAACAGAGGTACCTCGGGAGGAATCCCTGGTGACTGTACCCAGAGGTACCTCAGAAGGAAGGCCTGGTGATTGTTCCTAGAGATACCTCCGAAAGGAAGGCCTGGTGACTGTACACAGAAGTACCTCGGAAGAAAGGCCTGGTGACTGTACCCAGAGCTAACTCAGAAGAAAGACCTCGTGACTGTACCCAGAGGTACCTCAGAAGGAAGGCCTGGTGATTGTACCTAGAGGTACCTCGGAAGGAAGGCCTGGTGACTGTACCCAGAGGGACCTCAGAAACAAGCATAGAGAGATAGTATTGAGGTACCTCGGAAGGAAGGCCTGGTTACTGTACCCAGAGGTACCTCGGAAGGAAGGCCTGCTGACTGTAGCCAGAGTTACCTCCGAAGGAAGGCCTGGTGACTGTACCCAGAGGTAACTCGGAAGAAATGCCTGGTGACTGTACCCACAGATACCTCGGAAGGAAGGCCTAGGGATTGTACCCAGAGGTACATCGGAAGGAAGGCCTGTTGAGCGTACCCAGAGATACCTCGGAAGGAAGGCTTGGTGACAGCACTCAGAGGTACCTGGGAAGGAAGGCCTGGTGACTGTACTCCGAGGTACCGCAGAAGGAATGCCTGGTGACAGTACCCAGACGTACCTCGGAAGAAAGTCCTGGTGAGTGTACTCAGAGGTACCTCGGAGGGAAGGTCTTGTGACTGTACCCAGAGTTACCTCAGAAGGAAGGCCTGGTGACTGCACCGAGAGGTTCCTCGGAAGGAAGGCCTGGTGAGTGTACCCAGACGCACCTCGGAAGAAAGTCCTGGTGACTGTACTCAGAGGTACCTCGTAAGAAAGGCCTGGTGACTGTACCTAGAGATAATTCGGAAGAAAGGAGTGGTGACTGTACCCAGGGTAACTCCCAAGGAAAGCCTGGTGACTGTAACCAGAGGTACCTCGGAAGGAAGGCCTGCTGACTGTAGCCAGAGTTACCTCCGAAGGAAGGCCTGGTGACTGTACCCAGAGGTAACTCGGAAGAAATGCCTGGTGACTCTAAACAGAGGTACCTCGGGAGGAATCCCTGGTGACTGTACCCAGAGGTACCTCAGAAGGAAGGCCTGGTGATTGTTCCTAGAGATACCTCCGAAAGGAAGGTCTGGTGACTCTACCCAGAGCTAACTCAGAAGAAAGACCTCGTGACTGTACCCAGAGGTACCTCAGAAGGAAGGCCTGGTGATTGTACCTAGAGGTACCTCGGAAGGAAGGCCTGGTGACTGTACCCAGAGGGACCTCAGAAATAAGCCCGGGTGCTGTACCCAGAGGTACCTCAGAAGGAAGGCCGTTGACTGTACCCAGAGGGACCTCGGAAGAAAGGCCTGCTGACTGTACCCAGAAGGAACTGAGAAAAAAGGCAGGGTGACTGTACCCAGAGGTACCTCAGAAGGAAGGCCTTTCACTGTACCCAGAGGTACCTCAGAAGGAACGCCTGGTGACTGTACCCAGAGGTACCTCAGAAGGAACGACTGGAGACTGTAACCAGAGGTACCTCGCAAAACGGCCTGGTGAGTGTACCCAGAGGTACCTCGGAAAGTAGTCCTGATGACAGTACCAACAGGTACTTCGGAAGGAAGGCCTGGAGACTCTACCCAGACGTACCTCGGAAGAAAGGCCTGGTGACTGTAGTCAGAGGTACCTCGGAAGGAAGGCCTGGTGACTGTACCCAGAGGTACCTGGAAGAAATGCCTGATGACACTACCCAGAGGTACCTCGGAAAGAAGCCCTGCTGACTGTACCCAGAGGTACCTGGAAAGGAAGTCCTGGTGACTGTACTCAGAGGTACCTCAGAAGAAATACCTCGTGACTGTACCCAGAGGTACCTGAGAAGGAAGGCCTGGTGACTGTACCCAGAGGTACCTCGGAAGGAAGGCCTGGTCACTGTACCCAGAGCTAATTCTGAAGGAATGCCTGGTGACTGTACCCAGAGGTACCTCGTAAGAAAGGCCTGGTGACTGTACCCAGAGGTACCTCAGAAGCAAGGCCTGGTGACTGTACCAAGAGGTAACTCGTAGGAAAGGCGTGGTGAGTGTACCCAGGGTAATTCCCACGGAAAGCCTGGTTACTGTAACCAGAGTTACCTCGGGAGGAAGGCCTGGTGACTGTAACGAGAAGTTCCTCAGAAGGAAAGCCTGATGACTCTACCCAAACGTACCCCTTAATAAAGGCCGGATGACTGTACTCAGAGGTACCTCGGAAGGAAGGCCTGCTGACTCTACCCAGAGGTACCTCAGAAGAAAGTCCTGGTGACTGTACCCAGAGGTACGTCGGAAGGCAGGCCTGGTGACTGTACCTAGAGATAACTCGGAAGAAAGGAGTGGTGACTGTACCCAGGGTAACTCCCAAGGAAAGCCTGGTGACTGTAACCAGAGGTACCTCGGAAGGAAGGCCTGCTGACTGTAGCCAGAGTTACCTCCGAAGGAAGGCCTGGTGACTGTACCCAGAGGTAACTCGGAAGAAATGCCTGGTGACTCTAAACAGAGGTACCTCGGGAGGAATCCCTGGTGACTGTACCCAGAGGTACCTCAGAAGGAAGGCCTGGTGATTGTTCCTAGAGATACCTCCGAAAGGAAGGCCTGGTGACTGTACACAGAAGTACCTCGGAAAAATGGCCTGGTGACTGTACCCAGAACTAACTCAGAAGAAAGACCTCGTGACTGTACCCAGAGGTACCTCAGAAGGAAGGCCTGGTGATTGTACCCAGAGGTACCTCGGAAGGAAGGCCTGGTGACTGTACCCAGAGGGACCTCAGAAATAAGCCCGGGTGCTGTACCCAGAGGTACCTCAGAAGGAAGGCCGTTGACTGTACCCAGAGGGACCTCGGAAGAAAGGCCTGCTGACTGTACCCAGAGGGAACTGAGAAAAAAGGCAGGGTGACTGTACCCAGAGGTACCTCAGAAGGAAGGCCTTTCACTGTACCCAGAGGTACCTCTGAAGGAACGCCTGGTGACTGTACCCAGAGGTACCTCAGAAGGAACGACTGGAGACTGTAACCAGAGGTACCTCGCAAAACGGCCTGGTGAGTGTACCCAGAGGTACCTCGGAAACTAGTCCTGATGACAGTACCAACAGGTACTTCGGAAGGAAGGCCTGGAGACTGTACCCAGACGTACCTCGGAAGAAAGGCCTGGTGACTGTACCCAGAGGTAGTTTGGAAGAAAGGCCTGAGTACTGTACCCAGAGGCACCTCAAAAGGAAGGCCTGGTGACTGTACATAGAGGTAACACGGAAGGAAGGCCTGGTGACTACCCCGACGTACCTCGGAAGAAAAACCTGGTGACTGTACTCAGAGGTACCTCAGAAGGAAGATCTCGTGACAGTACCCAGAAGTAACTCGAAAGAAAGGACTGGTGACTATACCCATAGGTACCTCAAAAGGAAAGCCTAGTGACTGTTCCCAGAAGTAGATCGGAAGAAAGGACTGGTGACTGTACCCAGAGGGACCTCAGAAAGAAGGCAGGGTGACTGTACCCAGAGGTACCCTCGGAAGGAAGGCCTGGAGAATGTACCCAGACATACCTCGGAAGAAAGGGCTGGTGACTGTACTCAGAGGTACCTCGGAAGGAAGGCCTGGTGACCGTACCCAGATGTACCTCGAAAGAAATGCTTGGTGACGGTACTTAGAAGTACCTGGGAAGGAAGGCCTGGTGACAGTTCTCCGAGGTACCGCAGAAGGAAGGCCTGGTGACTGTACCCAGGGGTATCTCAGAAGGAAGGCGTGGTGACTGTACCCAGAGGTAACTCGTAAGGAAGGCCTGGTGACTGTATTCAGAGGTACCGCGGAAAAAAGGCCTGGTGAGTGTACCCAGAGATACCTCGGAAACAAATCCTGATGACTGTACCCAGAGGTACCTCGGAAGGAAGGCCTGGAGACTGTACCCAGAGGGAACTGAGAAAGAAGGCAGAGTGACTGTACCCAGAGGGACCTCAGAAGGAAGGCCTTTGACTGTACCCAGAGGTACCCCTGAAGGAAGGCCTGGTGACTGTACTCATAGGTACCTCAGAGGGAACGACTGGAGACTGTAAGCAGAGGTACCTCGTAAGAACGGCCTGGTGAGTGTACCCAGAGATACCTCGGAAACAAGTCCTGATGACTGTACCCAGAGGTACCTCGGAAGGAAGGCCTGGAGACTGTACCCAGAGGTACCTCAGAGAAAACCCTGGTGACTGTACCCAGAGGGTCCTGAGAAAGAAGGCCATGTGACTGTACCCATAGGTACCTCAGAAGGAAGGCCGGTGACTCTACCCAGAAGTACCTCGAAAGGAAGGCCTGGTGACTGTAGCCAGAGGTACCTGGGAAGGAAGGCCTGGTGACTGAACCCAGAGTTAGCTAGGAAGAAATGCCTGGTGACTCTAAACAGAGGTACCTCGGAAAGAAGCCCTGGTGATTCTAAACAGAGGTACCGCGGAAAGAAGCCCTGGTGACTGTACCCAGAGGTACCTCAGAAGGAAGGCCTGGTGAATGTACCCAGATGTACCTCAGAAGGAAGGCCTTTGACTGTACCCAGAGGTACCTCTGAAGGAAGGCCTGGTGACTGTACCCATAGGTACCTCAGAAGGAACGACTGGAGACTGTAACCAGAGTTAGCTCGTAAGAACGGCCTGGTGAGTGTTCCAGAGGTACCTCGGAAACAAGTCCTGATGACTGTACCCAGAGTTACCTCGGAAGGAAGGCCTGGAGACTGTACCCAGACGTACTTCGGAAGAAACGCCTGGAGACTGTACTCAGAGGTACCTCGGAAGGAAGGCCTGGGGACTTTACCCAGAGATACCTCAGAAGGAAGGCCTGGTGGCTATACCCAGAGGTGCCTCAGAAGGAAGGCCTGGTGACTGTACCCAGATCTAACTCAGAAGGAAGGCCTGCTGACTGTAACCAGAGGTACCTTGGAGAGCGCCCTGGTGACTGTACCCAGAGGGACCTCAGAAAGAAGGCCAGGTGACTGTAGCCGGAGGTACCTCAAAGGAAGGCCGGGGACGGTACACAGAGGTACCTCTGAAGAAAGGCCTGGTGACTGTACCCATAGGTACCTGAGAAGGAAAGAATGGTGACTGTACCCAGAGGTACCTCGTTAGAAAGGACGGTGACTGTACCCAGAGGTTACTCGGAAAGAAGGCATGGTAACTGTATCCAGGGTACCTCGGAAGAAAGGCCTGGTGACTGTACCCAAAGGTACCTGGGAAGAAAGGCATGGTTACTGTACCCAGAGGTACCTCCTAAGAAAGTCCTGGTGACTGTACACAGAGGCAGCTCGGAAGAACGGCCTAGTGACTGTACCCAGAGGGACCTCAGAAATAAGCCTGGGTGAGTGTACCCAGAGGTACCTCAGAAGGAAAGCCGGTGACTGTACCCAGAGTTACCTCGTAAGAAAGGCCTGGTGACTCTACCCAGAGTTACCTTGGAAGAAATGCCTTTTGACTCTACCCAGAGGTACCTCGGAAGAAAGCCCTAGTGACTGTACCCAAAGGTACCTCGGAAAGAGACCTTTAGACTCGACCCAGAGGTACCTCGGAAGGAAGGCCTGGAGATTGTACCCAGACGTACCTCGGAAGAAAGGTGTGGTGACTGTACTCAGAGGTACCTCCGAAGGAAGGCCTGGGGACTTTACTCAGAGATACCGCAGAAGGAAGGCCTGGTGACTGTACCCAGAGGTACCTCAGAAAGAAGGCCGGGTAACTCTACTCAGAGGTACCTCAAAAGGAAGGCCGGTGACTGTACCCAGAGGGACCTCAGAAGGAAGGCCTTTGACTGTACCCATAGATACCTCAGAAGGAACGACTGGAGACTGCAAGCAGAGGTACCTCGTAAGAACGGCCTGGTGAGTGTACCCAGAGATACCTCGGAAACAAGTCCTAATGACTGTACCCAGAGGTACCGCGGAAGGAAGGCCTGGAGATTGTACCCAGACGTACCTCGGAAGAAAGGTGTGGTGACTGTACTCAGAGGTACCTCCGAAGGAAGACCTGGGGACTTTACCCACAGGTACCTCAGAAGGAAGGCCTGGTGACTGTACACAGAGGTACCTCGGAAGAAAGGCCTGGTGACTGTACCCAGAGATAAATCAGAAGGAAGGCCTGGTGACTGTACCCAGAGGTACCTCGGAGAGAAGGCCTGGTGACTGTACCCAGAAGTACCTCAGAAGGAAGGCCTTTGACTGTACCCATAGGTACCTCAAAAGGAACGACTGGAGACTGTAAGCAGAGGTACATCGTAAGAACGCCCAGGTGAGTGTACCCAGAGATACCTCGGAAACAAGTCCTGATGATTTTACCCACAGGTACCTCGGAAGGAAGGCCTGGAGACTGTACCCAGAGGTATCTCGGAAGAAAGGCCTGGTGACTGTACCCAGAGATAAATCAGAAGGAAGGCCTGGTGACTGTACCCAGAGGTACCTCGTAAGAAAGGCCTGGTGACTACCCAGAGGGAACTGAGAAAGAAGGCCGGATGACTGTACGCAGAGGTACCTCAGAAGGAAGGCCTTTTACTGTACCCAGAGGTACCTCTGAAGGAAGGCCTGGTGACTGTACCCAGAGGTACCTGGGAGAGAAGGCCTGGTGACTGTACCCAGAGGTACCTCAGAAGGAAGGCCTTTGACTGTAGCCAGAGGTACCCCTGAAGGAAGGCCTGGTGACTGTATCCATAGTACCTCAGAAGGAACAACTGGAGACTGTAACCAGAGGTACCTCCTAAGAACGGACTGGTGAGTGTACCCAGAGGTACCTCGGAAAGAAGGCCTGGAGATTGTACCCAGACGTACCTCGGAAGAAAGGCGTGGTGACTGTACTCAGAGGTACCTCCGAAGGAAGGTCTGGGGACTTTACCCAGAGGTACCTCAGAAGGAAGGCCTTTGAGTGTACCCAGAGGTACCTCTTAAGGAAGGCCTGGTGACTGTATCCAAAGGTACCTCAGAAGGAAAGACTGGAGACTGTACCCAGAGGTACCTCGTAGGAACGGCCTGGAGAGTGTACCCAGAGGTACCTCGGAAAGAAGTCCTGGTGACTGTACTCAGAGGTACCTCGGAAGGAAAGCCTGGGGACTTTACTCAGAGATACCGCAGAAGGAAGGCCTGGTGACCGTACCCAGAGGTACGTCAGAAAGAAGGCCGGGTGACTCTACTCAGAGGTGCCTCAGAAGGAAGATCGGTGACTGTACCCAGAGGGTCCTCGGCAGAAAAGCCTGGTGACTGTACCCAGAGGTACCTCGGAAGAAAGGCCTGGTGACTGTACCCAGAGGTACGTCGTTAGAAAGGCCTGGTGACTGTGTCCAGGGGGACCTCGGAAGAAAGGCCTGGTGACTGTACCCACAGGGAACTGAGAAAGAAGGCCGGATGACTGTACCCAGAGGTACCTCAGAAGGAAGGCCTTTGACTGTACCCAGAGGTACCCCTGAAGGAAGGCCTGGTGACTGTACCCAGAGGTACCTCAGAAAGAAGCCCGGGTGACTCTACTCAGAGGTACCGCAGAAGGAAGGCCGGTTACTGTACCCAGAGGGACCTCGGCAGAAAGGCCTGGTGACTGTACCCAAAGGGAACTGAGAAAGAAGGCCGTGTGACTGTACCCAGAGGTACCTCAGAAGAAAGGCCTTTGACTGTACTCATAGGTACCTCAGAGGGAACGACTGGAGACTGTAAGCAGAGGTACCTCGTAAGAACGGCCTGGTGAGTGTAACCAGAGATACCTCAGAAACAAGTCCTGATGACTGTACCCAGAGGTACCTCGGAAGGAAGGCCTGGAGACTGTACCCAGAGGTACCTCAGAGAAAACCCTGGTGACTGTACCCAGAGGGTCCTGAGAAAGAAGGCCATGTGACTGTACCCATAGGTACCTCAGAAGGAAGGCCGGTGACTCTACCCAGAAGTACCTCGAAAGGAAGGCCTGGTGACTGTAGCCAGAGGTACCTGGGAAGGAAGGCCTGGTGACTGAACCCAGAGTTAGCTCAGAAGAAATGCCTGGTGAGTCTAAACAGAGGTACCTCGGAAAGAAGCCCTGGTGACTCTAAACAGAGGTACCGCGGAAAGAAGCCCTGGTGACTGTACCCAGAGGTACCTCGAAAGGAATGCCTGGTGAATGTACTCAGAGGTACCTCAGAAGAAAGACCTAGTGACTGTACGCACAGGTACCTCAGAAGGAAGGCCTGGTGAATGTACCCAGATGTACCTCAGAAGGAAGGCCTTTGACTGTACCCAGAGGTACCTCTGAAGGAAGGCCTGGTGACTGTACCCATAGGTACCTCAGAAGGAACGACTGGAGACTGTAACCAGAGTTACCTCGTAAGAACGGCCTGGTGAGTGTTCCCAGAGGTACCTCGGAAACAAGTCCTGATGACTGTACCCAGAGGTACCTCGGAAGGAAGGCCTGGAGACTGTATCCAGACGTACCTCGGAAGAAACGCCTGGTGACTGTACTCAGAGGTACCTCGGAAGGAAGGCCTGGGGACTTTACCCAGAGATACCTCAGAACGAAGGCCTGGTGGCTATACCCAGAGGTGCCTCAGAAAGAAGGCCTGGTGACTGTACCCAGAGCTAACTCAGAAGGAAGGCCTGCTGACTGTAACCAGAGGTACCTTGGAGAGCGCTCTGGTGACTGTACCCAGAGGGACCTCAGAAAGAAGGCCAGGTGACTGTAGCCGGAGGTACCTCAAAGGAAGGCCGGGGACGGTACACAGAGGTACCTCTGAAGAAAGGCCTGGTGACTGTACCCATAGGTACCTGAGAAGGAAAGAATGGTGACTGTACCCAGAGGTACCTCGTTAGAAAGGACGGTGAGTGTACCCAGAGGTTACTCGGAAAGAAGGCATGGTAACTGTATCCAGGGGTACCTCGGAAGAAAGGCCTGGTGACTGTACCCAAAGGTACCTGGGAAGAAAGGCCTGGTTACTGTACCCAGAGGTACCTCCTAAGAAAGTCCTGGTGACTGTACACAGAGACAGCTCGGAAGAACGGCCTAGTGACTGCACCCAGAGGGACCTCAGAAATAAGCCCGGGTGAGTGTACCCAGAGGTACCTCAGAAGGAAAGCCGGTGACTGTACCCAGAGTTACCTCGTAAGAAAGGCCTGGTGACTCTACCCAGAGTTACCCTGGAAGAAATGCCTTTTGACTCTACCCAGAGGTACCTCGGAAGGAAGGCCTAGTGACTGTACCCAGAGCTAACTCAGAAGGAAGGCCTGGTGATTGTACCCAGAGATACCTCGTAGGAAAGGCCTGGTGACTGTAACCAGAGGTACCTCGGAAGTAAGGCCTGGTGAGTGTACCAACAAGTACCTCAGAAGGAAGGCCTGGTGACTGTACCCAGAGGTACCTCGGAAGAAAGGCCTGGTGATTGTACCCAGAGATAAATCAGAAGGAAGGCCTGGTGACTGTATCCAGAGGTACCTCGTAAGAAAGGCCTGGTGACTGTGCCCAGGGGGACCTCAGAAGGAAGGCCTTTCACTGTACCCAGAGGTACCTCTGAAGGAACGCCTGGTGACTGTACCCAAAGGTACCTCAGAAGGAACAACTGGAGACTGTAACCAGAGGTACCTCGCAAAACGGCCTGGTGAGTGTACCCAGAGGTACCTCGGAAACTAGTCCTGATGAGAGTACCAACAGGTACTTCGGAAGGAAGGCCTGGAGACTGTACTCAGACGTACCTCGGAAGAAAGGCCTGGTGACTGTAGTCAGAGGTACCTCGGAAGGAAGGCCTGGTGACTGTACCCAGAGGTACCTGGGAAGAAATGCCTGATGACACTACCCAGAGGTACCTCGGAAGGAAGCCCAGCTGACTGTACCCAGAGGTACCTGGAAAGGAAGTCCTGGTGACTGTACTCAGAGGTACCTCAGAAGAAATACCTCGTAACTGTACCCAGAGGTACCTGAGAAGGAAGGCCTGGTGACTGTACCCAGAGGTACCTCGGAAGGAAGGCCTGGTCACTGTACCCAGAGCTAATTCTGAAGGAATGCCTGGTGACTGTACCCAGAGGTACCTCGTAAGAAAGACCTGGTGACTGTACCCAGAGGTACCTCAGAAGCAAGGCCTGGTGACTGTACCAAGAGGTAACTCGTAGGAAAGACGTGGTGAGTGTACCCAGGGAGTTCCCACGGAAAGCCTGGTGACTGTAACCAGAGTTACCTCGGGAGGAAGGCCTGGTGACTGTAACGAGAAGTTCCTCAGAAGGAAAGCCTGATGACTCTACCCAAACGTACCCCTTAATGAAGGCCGGATGACTGTACTCAGAGGTACCTCGGAAGGAAGGCCTGCTGACTCTACCCAGAGGGACCTTGGAAGGAAGGCCAGGTGACTGTACCCAGAGGTACCTGGAAAGGAAGGCCCGGTGATTGTACCCAGAGGTACCTCAGAAGGAAGGCCTTTGAGTGTACCCAGAGGTACCTCTTACGGAAGGCCTGGTGACTGTACCCAAAGGTACCTCAGAAGGAAAGACTGGAGACTGTACCCAGAGGTACCCCGTAAGAACGGCCTGGTGAGTGTACCCAGAGGTACCTCGGAAACTAGTACTGATGACTGTACCCACAGGTACTTCGGAAGGAAGGCCTGGAGACTGTACCCAGACGTACATCGGAAGAAAGGCCTGGTGACTGTAGTCAGAGGTACATCGGAAGGAAGGCCTGGTGACTGCACCCAGGGGTACCTCGGAAGGAAGGCCTGGCGACTGTACACAGAAGCACCTCGGAAGAAAGGCCTGGTTACTGTACCCAGTGGTACCTCGGAAGGAAGGCCTAGTGACTGTACCCAGACTAACTCAGAAGGAGCGCCTGGTGATTGTACCCAGAGGTACTTCGGAAGGAAAGCCTGGTGGCTTAACTCAGAAGTGCCTCGGAAGGAAGGCCTGGTGACCATACCCAGAGGTACCTCGAAAGAAATGCTTGGTGACGGTACTTAGAAGTACCTGGGAAGGAAGGCCTGGTGACTGTACCCAGAGCTAACTCTGAAGGAATGCCTGGTGACTGTACCCAGAGGTACCTCGTGAGAAAGGCCTGGTGACTGTACCCAGAGGTACCTCAGAAGAAAGGCCTAGAGACTGTTCCCAGATGGACCTCAGAAAGAAGGCCGTGTGACTGTACCCAGAGATACTTCTGAAGGAAGGCCTGTTGACTCTACCCATAGGCACCTCAGAAGGAAGGCCTGGTGACTGTACCCGCAGGTACCTCGTAAGAAAGGCCTGGTGAGGGTACACAGACTTACCTCGGAAACAAGGGCTGGTGACTGTATCCAAAGGTACCTCAGAGGGAAGGTCTGGTGACTGTACCCAGAGGTAGATCGGAAGAAAAGCCTGGTGACTGTACCTAGAGGGACCTCAGAAATAATCCCGGGTGACTGTACCCAGAGGTACCTCAGAAGGAAGGGCGGTAACTGTACCCAGAGGTACCTCCTAAGAAAGGCCTGATGACTGTACCCAAAGGGACCTCGGAAGAAAGGCCTGGTGACTGTACCCAGAGGGAACTGAGAAAGAAGGCCGGGTGACTGTACCCAGAGGTACCTGAGAAGGAAGGCCTGGTGCCTGTACCTAGAGATAACTCGGAAGAAAGGAGTGGTGACTGTACCCAGGATAACTCCCAAGGAAAGCCTGGTGACTGTAACCAGAGGGAACTGAGAAAGAAGGCCGGGTGACTGTACCCAGAGGTACCTGAGAAAGAAGGCCTTTGACTGTACCCAGAGGTACCTCTTAAGGAACGCCTGGTGACTGTACCCAAAGGTACCTCAGAAGGAAAGCCTGGTGACTGTACGCAGAGGTAGCTCAGAAGGATGGCCTGGTGAGTCTACCCAGAGGTACTTTAGCAGGAAGGCCTGGTGACTCTACCCAGAGGTACCTCGGAAACAAAGCCTGATGACTGTACTCAGAGGTACCTCCGAATGAAGGCCTGGGGACTATACCCAGAGGTACATCGCAAGGAAGGCCTGGTGACCATTCCCAGAGGTACCTCGGAAGGAAGGCCTGGTGACCGTACCCAGACATACCTTGGAAGAAAGGCCTGGTGACTGTACCCAGAAGTACCTCGGAAGGAAGGCCTGGTAACTATACCCAGACGTATCTCTGAAGAAAGGCCTGGTGACTGTATTAAGAGTGGCCACGGAAGGAAGGCCTGGTTACTGTACCCAGAGGTACCTCGGAAGGAAGGCCTGCTGACTGTAGCCAGAGTTACCTCCGAAGGAAGGCCTGGTGACTGTACCCAGAGGTAACTCGGAAGAAATGCCTGGTGACTGTACCCACAGATACCTCGGAAGGAAGGCCTGGGGATTGTACCCAGAGGTACATCGGAAGGAAGGCCTGTTGAGCGTACCCAGAGATACCTCGGAAGGAAGGCTTGGTGACAGCACTCAGAGGTACCTGGGAAGGAAGGCCTGGTGACTGTACTCCGAGGTACCGCAGAAGGAATGCCTGGTGACAGTACCCAGACGTACCTCGGAAGAAAGTCCTGGTGAGTGTACTCAGAGGTACCTCGGAGGGAAGGTCTTGTGACTGTACCCAGAGTTACCTCGGAAGGAAGGCCTGGTGACTGCACCGAGAGGTTCCTCGGAAGGAAGGCCTGGTGAGTGTACACAGACGCACCTCGGAAGAAAGTCCTGGTGACTGTACTCAGAGGTACCGCGGAAGGAAGGCCTGGGGACTTTACCCAGAGATAACTTAGAAGGAATGCCTGGTGACTGTACACAGATGTACCTCGGAAGGAAGGCCTGGTGACCGCGCCCAGAGGTACGTCGGAAGGAAGCTCTGGGGACCGTACCCAGAGGGACCTCGGAAGAAATGCTTGGTGACGGTACTCAGAAGTACCTGGGAAGGAAGGCCTGGTGACGGTACTCGGAAGTACCGCAGAAGCAAGCCCTGTTGACTGTACCCAGAGCTATCTCAGAAGGAAGGCGGGGTGACTGTACCCAGAGGTACCTCGGAAGGAAGGCCTGGTGACTGTACCCAGAGGTACCTCAGAAGGAATGCCTGGTGACTGTACTCAGAGGTACCGCGGAAAAAGGTCTGGTGAGTGTACCCAGATGTACCTCGGAAGGATGGTCTGGTGACTATACCCGGAGGTACCTCCGAAGGAAGGACTGGTGACTGTACCCAGAGGTAGATCGGAGGGAAGGCCTAGTGACTTTACCCAGAGGTACCTCGGAAGGAAGACTTGGTGACAGCACTCAGAGGTACCTCGGAAGGAAGGCCTGGTGACTATACCCAGAGGGACCTCAGAAATAAGCCCGGGTGCTGTACCCAGAGGTACCTCAGAAGGAAGGCCGTTGACTGTACCCAGAGGGACCTCGGAAGAAAGGCCTGCTGACTGTACCCAGAGGGAACTGAGAAAAAAGGCAGGGTGACTGTACCCAGAGGTACCTCAGAAGGAAGGCCTTTCACTGTACCCAGAGGTACCTCTGAAGGAACGCCTGGTGACTGTACCCAAAGGTACCTCAGAAGGAACAACTGGAGACTGTAACCACAGGTACCTCGCAAAACGGCCTGGTGAGTGTACCCAGAGGTACCTCGGAAAGTAGTCCTGATGACAGTACCAACAGGTACTTCGGAAGGAAGGCCTGGAGACTCTACCCAGACGTACCTCGGAAGAAAGGCCTGGTGACTGTAGTCAGAGGTACCTCGGAAGGAAGTCCTGGTGACTGTACCCAGAGGTACCTGGGAAGAAATGCCTGATGACACTACCCAGAGGTACCTCGGAAAGAAGCCCTGCTGACTGTACCCAGAGGTACCTGGAAAGGAAGTCCTGGTGACTGTACTCAGAGGTACCTCAGAAGAAATACCTCGTGACTGTACCCAGAGGTACCTGAGAAGGAAGGCCTGGTGACTGTACCCAGAGGTACCTCGGAAGGAAGGCCTGGTCACTGTACCCAGAGCTAATTCTGAAGGAATGCCTGGTGACTGTACCCAGAGGTACCTCGTAAGAAAGGCCTGGTGACTGTACCCAGAGGTACCTCAGAATCAAGGCCTGGTGACTGTACCAAGAGGTAAGTCGTAGGAAAGGCGTGGTGAGTGTACCCAGGGTAAATCCCACGGAAAGCCTGGTGACTGTAACCAGAGTTACCTCGGGAGGAAGGCCTGGTGACTGTAACGAGAAGTTCCTCAGAAGGAAAGCCTGATGACTCTACCCAAACGTACCCCTTAATAAAGGCCGGATGACTGTACTCAGAGGTACCTCGGAAGGAAGGCCTGGTGACTGTACCCAGAGATACCTGGGAAGAAATGCCTGATGACACTACCCAGAGGTACCTCGGAAGGAAGCCCTGCTGATTGTACCCAGAGGTACCTGGAAAGGAAGGCCTGGTGACTGTCCTCAGAGGTACCTCAGAAGAAATACCTCGTGACTGTACCCAGACGTACCTGAGAAGGAAGGCCTGGTGACTGTACCCAGGGGTACCTCGGAAGGAAGGCCTGGTGACTGTACCTAGAGGTAACTCCGAAAGAGGCGTGGTGACTGTACCCAGGGTATCTCGCAAGGAAAGTCAGGTGACTGCAGCCAGAGGTACCTCGGAAGAAAGGCCTGGTGACTGTTCCGAGAAGTACCTCAGAAGCAAGGCCTGGGGACTGTACCAAGAGGCAACTCGTAGGAAAGGCGTGGTGAGTGTACCCAGGGTAATTCCCACGGAAAGCCTGGTGACTGTAACCAGAGTTACCTCGGGAGGAAGGCCTGGTGACTGTAACGAGAAGTACCTGAGAAGGAAAGCCTGATGACTCTACCCATACGTACCCCTTAATAAAGTCCGGATGACTGTACTCAGTGGTACCTCGGAAGGAAGGCCTGCTGACTCTACGCAGAGGGACCTCAGAAGGAAGGCCTGGTGACTGTACCTAGAGATAACTCGGAAGAAAGGAGTGGTGACTGTACCCAGGGTAACTCCCAAGGAAAGCCTGGTGACTGTAACCAGAGGCACCTCGGAAGGAAGGCCTGCTGACTGTAGCCAGAGTTACCTCCGAAGGAAGGTCTGGTGACTGTACCCAGAGGTAACTCGGAAGAAATGCCTGGTGACTCTAAACAGAGGTACCTCGGGAGGAATCCCTGGTGACTGTACCCAGAGGTACCTCAGAAGGAAGGCCTGGTGATTGTTCCTAGAGATACCTCCGAAAGGAAGGCCTGGTGCCTGTACACAGAAGTACCTCGGAAGAAAGGCCTGGTGACTGTACCCAGAGCTAACTCAGAAGAAAGACCTCGTGACTGTACCCAGAGGTACCTCAGAAGGAAGGCCTGGTGATTGTACATAGAGGTACCTCGGAAGGAAGGCCTGGTGACTGTACCCAGAGGGACCTCAGAAACAAGCCCGGGTGCTGTACCCAGAGGTACCTCAGAAGGAAGGCCTGGTGATTGTACCTAGAGGTACCTCGGAAGGAAAGCCTGGTGAGTGTACACAGACGCACCTCGGAAGAAAGTCCTGGTGACTGTACTCAGAGGTACCGCGGAAGGAAGGCCTGGGGACTTTACCCAGAGATAACTTAGAAGGAATGCCTGGTGAATGTACACAGATGTACCTCGGAAGGAAGGCCTGGTGACCGCGCCCAGAGGTACGTCGGAAGGAAGGTCTGGGGACCGTACCCAGAGGGACCTCGGAAGAAATGCTTGGTGACGGTACTCAGAAGTACCTGGGAAGGAAGGCCTGGTGACTGTACTCGGAAGTACCGCAGAAGGAAGCCCTGTTGACTGTACCCAGAGGTATCTCAGAAGGAAGGCGGGGTGACTGTACCCAGAAGTACCTCGGAAGGAAGGCCTGGTGACTGTACCCAGAGGTACGTCGGAAGGAAGGCCTGGTGCCTGTACCTAGAGATAACTCGGAAGAAAGGAGTGGTGACTGTACCCAGGAAAACTCCCAAGGAAAGCCTGGTGACTGTAACCAGAGGGAACTGAGAAAGAAGGCCTTTGACTGTACCCAGAGGTACCTCTTAAGGAACGCCTGGTGACTGTACCCAAAGGTACCTCAGAAGGAAAGCCTGGTGACTGTACGCAGAGGTAGCTCAGAAGGATGGCCTGGTGAGTCTACCCAGAGGTACTTTAGCAGGAAGGCCTGGTGACTCTACCCAGAGGTACCTCGGAAACAAAGCCTGATGACTGTACTCAGAGGTACCTCCGAATGAAGGCCTGGGGACTATACCCAGAGGTACCTCGGAAGGAAGGCCTGGTGACTGAACCCAGACGCACCTCGGAAGAAAGTCCTGGTGACTGTACTCAGAGGTACCGCAGAAGGAAGGCCTGGGGACTTTACCCAGAGATAACTTAGAAGGAATGCCTGGTGACTGTACACAGATGTACCTCGGAAGGAAGGCCTGGTGACCGCGCCCAGAGGTACGTCGGAAGGAAGCTCTGGGGACCGTACCCAGAGGGACCTCGGAAGAAATGCTTGGTGACGGTACTCAGAAGTACCTGGGAAGGAAGGCCTGGTGACGGTACTCGGAAGTAACGCAGAAGCAAGCCCTGTTGACTGTACCCAGAGGTACCTCGGAAGGAAGGCCTGGTGACTGTACCCAGAGGTACCTCAGAAGGAATGCCTGGTGACTGTACTCAGAGGTACCGCGGAAAAAGGTCTGGTGAGTGTACCCAGATGTACCTCGGAAGGATGGTCTGGTGACTATACCCGGAGGTACCTCCGAAGGAAGGACTGGTGACTGTACCTAGAGGTAGATCGGAGGGAAGGCCTAGTGACTTTACCCAGAGGTACCTCGGAAGGAAGACTTGGTGACATCACTCAGAGGTACCTCGGAAGGAAGGCCTGGTGACTATACCCAGAGGGACCTCAGAAATAATCCCGGGTGACTGTACCCAGAGGTACCTCAGAAGGAAGGGCGGTGACTGTACCCAGAGGTACCTCCTAAGAAAGGCCTGGTGACTGTACCCAGAGGGACCTCAGAAATAAGCCCGGGTGCTGTACCCAGAGGTACCTCAGAAGGAAGGCCGTTGACTGTACCCAGAGGGACCTCGGAAGAAAGGCCTGCTGACTGTACCCTGAGGGAACTGAGAAAAAAGGCAGGGTGACTGTACCCAGAGGTACCTCAGAAGGAAGGCCTTTCACTGTACCCAGAGGTACCTCTGAAGGAACGCCTGGTGACTGTACCCAGAGGTACCTCAGAAGGAACGACTGGAGACTGTAACCAGAGGTACCTCGCAAAACGGCCTGGTGAGTGTACCCAGAGGTACCTCGGAAAGTAGTCCTGATGACAGTACCAACAGGTACTTCGGAAGGAAGGCCTGGAGACTCTACCCAGACGTACCTCGGAAGAAAGGCCTGGTGACTGTAGTCAGAGGTACCTCGGAAGGAAGGCCTGGTGACTGTACCCAGAGGTACCTGGGAAGAAATGCCTGATGACACTACCCAGAGATACCTCGGAAGGAAGCCCTGCTGACTGTACCCAGAGGTACCTGGAAAGGAAGTCCTGGTGACTGTACTCAGAGGTACCTCAGAAGAAATACCTCGTGACTGTACCCAGAGGTACCTGAGAAGGAAGGCCTGGTGACTGTACCCAGAGGTACCTCGGAAGGAAGGCCTGGTCACTGTACCCAGAGCTAATTCTGAAGGAATGCCTGGTGACTGTACCCAGAGGTACCTCGTAAGAAAGACCTGGTGACTGTACCCAGAGGTACCTCAGAAGCAAGGCCTGGTGACTGTACCAAGAGGTAAGTCGTAGGAAAGGCGTGGTGAGTGTACCCAGGGTAATTCCCACGGAAAGCCTGGTGACTGTAACCAGAGTTACCTCGGGAGGAAGGCCTGGTGACTGTAACGAGAAGTTCCTCAGAAGGAAAGCCTGATGACTCTACCCAAACGTACCCCTTAATAAAGGCCGGATGACTGTACTCAGAGGTACCTCGGAAGGAAGACCTGCTGACTCTACGCAGAGGGACCTCAGAAGGAAGGACTGGTGACTGTACCTAGAGATAACTCGGAAGAAAGGAGTGGTGACTGTACCCAGGGTAACTCCCAAGGAAAGCCTGGTGACTGTAACCAGAGGTACCTCGGAAGGAAGGCCTGCTGACTGTAGCCAGAGTTACCTCCGAAGGAAGGTCTGGTGACTGTACCCAGAGGTAACTCGGAAGAAATGCCTGGTGACTCTAAACAGAGGTACCTCGGGAGGAATCCCTGGTGACTGTACCCAGAGGTACCTCAGAAGGAAGGCCTGGTGATTGTTCCTAGAGATACCTCCGAAAGGAAGGCCTGGTGACTGTACACAGAAGTACCTCGGAAGAAAGGCCTGGTGACTGTACCCAGAGCTAACTCAGAAGAAAGACCTCGTGACTGTACCCAGAGGTACCTCAGAAGGAAGGCCTGGTGATTGTACCTAGAGGTACCTCGGAAGGAAGGCCTGGTGACTGTACCCAGAGGGACCTCAGAAATAAGCCCGGGTGCTGTACCCAGAGGTACCTCAGAAGGAAGGCCGTTGACTGTACCCAGAGGGACCTCGGAAGAAAGGCCTGCTGACTGTACCCAGAGGGAACTGAGAAAGAAGGCAGAGTGACTGTACCCAGAGGGACCTCAGAAGGAAGACCTTTGACTGTACCCAGAGGTACCCCTGAAGGAACGCCTGGTGATTGTACCCATAGGTACCTCAGAAGGAACGACTGGAGACTGTAACCAGAGGTACCTCGTAAGAACGGCCTGGTGAGTGTACCCAGAGGTACCTCGGAAACTAGTCCTGATGACTGTACCCACAGGTACTTCGGAAGGAAGGCCTGGAGACTGTACCCAGACGTACCTCTGAAGAAAGGCCTGGTGACTGTAGTCAGAGGTACCTCGGAAGGAAGGCCTGGCGACTCTACACAGAAGCACCTCGGAAGAAAGGCCTGGTGACTGTACCCAGAGGTACCTCGGAAGGAAGGCCTAGTGACTGTACCCAGAGCTAACTCAGAAGGAGCGCCTGGTGATTGTACCCAGAGGTACCTCAGAAGGAAGGGCGGTAACTGTAACCAGAGGTACCTCCTAAGAAAGGCCTGGTGACTGTACCCAGAGGGAACTGAGAAAGAAGGCCGGGTGACTGTACCCAGAGGTACCTGAGAAAGAAGGCCTTTGACTGTACCCAGAGGTACCTCTTAAGGAACGCCTGGTGACTGTACCCAAAGGTACCTCAGAAGGAAAGCCAGGTGACTGTACGCAGAGGTAGCTCAGAAGGATGGCCTGGTGAGTCTACCCAGAGGTACTTTAGCAGGAAGGCCTGGTGACTCTACCCAGAGGTACCTCGGAAACAAAGCCTGATGACTGTACTCAGAGGTACCTCCGAATGAAGGCCTGGGGACTATACCCAGAGGTACATCGGAAGGATGGCCTGGTGACCATTCCCAGAGGTACCTTGGAAGAAAGGCCTGGTGACTGTACCCAGAAGTACCTCAGAAGGAAGGCCTAGTAACTATACCCAGACGTATCTCTGAAGAAAGGCCTGGTGACTGTATTAAGAGTGGCCACGGAAGGAAGGCCTGGTTACTGTACCCAGAGGTACCTGAGAAGGAAGGCCTGGTGGGTGTACCCACAGGAACCTCAGATGGAAGGCCTGGTGACTGTACCCAGCGGTACCTCAGAATGAAAACCTGGTGATTGTACCCAGAGTTCCCTCTTAAGAAATGCCTGGTGACTGTACACAGAGATACCTCGGAAGGAAGAGCTGGTGACTGTACCGGGCGATATTTCAGAAGAAAGACCTGGTGACTGTACCAAGAAGCACCTCAGAAGAAAGGCATGGTGACTATACCCAGAGGTACTTCGGAAGGAATGCCTGGTGACTGTACCCACAGGTACCTCGGAAGGAAGGCCTGGGGATTGTACCCAGAGGTACCTGGGAAGGATGGCCTGTTGAGCGTACCCAGAGATACCTCGGAAGGAAGGCTTGGTGACAGCACTCAGAGGTACCTGGGAAGGAAGGCCTGGTGACTGTACTCCGAGGTACCGCAGAAGGAATGCCTGGTGACAGTACCCAGACGTACCTCGGAAGAAAGTCCTGGTGAGTGTACTCAGAGGTACCTCGGAGGGAAGGTCTTGTGACTGTACCCAGAGTTACCTCAGAAGGAAGGCCTGGTGACTGCACCGAGAGGTTCCTCGGAAGGAAGGCCTGGTGAGTGTACACAGACGCACCTCGGAAGAAAGTCCTGGTGACTGTACTCAGAGGTACCGCGGAAGGAAGGCCTGGGGACTTTACCCAGAGATAACTTAGAAGGAATGCCTGGTGACTGTACACAGATGTACCTCGGAAGGAAGGCCTGGTGACCGCGCCCAGAGGTACGTCGGAAGGAAGCTCTGGGGACCGTACCCAGAGGGACCTCGGAAGAAATGCTTGGTGACGGTACTCAGAAGTACCTGGGAAGGAAGGCCTGGTGACGGTACTCCGAAGTACCGCAGAAGCAAGCCCTGTTGACTGTACCCAGAGCTATCTCAGAAGGAAGGCGGGGTGACTGTACCCAGAGGTACCTCGGAAGGAAGGCCTGGTGACTGTACCCAGAGGTACCTCAGAAGGAATGCCTGGTGACTGTACTCAGAGGTACCGCGGAAAAAGGTCTGGTGAGTGTACCCAGATGTACCTCGGAAGGATGGTCTGGTGACTATACCCGGAGGTACCTCCGAACGAAGGACTGGTGACTGTACCCAGAGGTAGATCGGAGGGAAGGCCTAGTGACTTTACCCAGAGGTACCTCGGAAGGAAGACTTGGTGACATCACTCAGAGGTACCTCGGAAGGAAGGCCTGGTGACTATACCCAGAGGGACCTCAGAAATAATCCCGGGTGACTGTACCCAGAGGTACCTCAGAAGGAAGGCCGTTGACTGTACCCAGAGGGACCTCGGAAGAAGGCCTGCTGACTGTACCCAGAGGGAACTGAGAAAAAAGGCAGGGTGACTGTACCCAGAGGTACCTCAGAAGGAAGGCCTTTCACTGTACCCAGAGGTACCTCTGAAGGAACGCCTGGTTACTGCACCCAGAGGTACCTCAGAAGGAACGACTGGAGACTGTAACCAGAGGTACCTCGCAAAACGGCCTGGTGAGTGTACCCAGAGGTACCTCGGAAACTAGTCCTGATGACAGTACCAACAGGTACTTCGGAAGGAAGGCCTGGAGACTGTACCCAGACGTACCTCGGAAGAAAGGCCTGGTGACTGTAGTCAGAGGTACCTCGGAAGGAAGGCCTGGTGACTGTACCCAGAGGTACCTGGGAAGAAATGCCTGATGACACTACCCAGAGGTACCTCGGAAAGAAGCCCTGCTGACTGTACCCAGAGGTACCTGGAAAGGAAGTCCTGGTGACTGTACTCAGAGGTACCTCAGAAGAAATACCTCGTGACTGTACCCAGAGGTACCTGAGAAGGAAGGCCTGGTGACTGTACCCAGAGGTACCTCGGAAGGAAGGCCTGGTCACTGTACCCAGAGCTAATTCTGAAGGAATGCCTGGTGACTGTACCCAGAGGTACCTCGTAAGAAAGGCCTGGTGACTGTACCCAGAGGTACCTCAGAAGCAAGGCCTGGTGACTGTACCAAGAGGTAAGTCGTAGGAAAGGCGTGGTGAGTGTACCCAGGGTAATTCCCACGGAAAGCCTGGTGACTGTAACCAGAGTTACCTCGGGAGGAAGGCCTGTTGACTGTAACGAGAAGTTCCTCAGAAGGAAAGCCTGATGACTCTACCCAAACGTACCCCTTAATAAAGGCCGGATGACTGTACTCAGAGGTACCTCGGAAGGAAGGCCTGCTGACTCTACCCAGAGGGACCTCGGAAGGAAGGCCAGGTGACTGTACCCAGAGGTACCTGGAAAGGAAGGCCCGGTGATTGTACCCAGAGGTACCTCGGAAGGAAGGCCTGGTGACTGTACCCAGACGCACTTCGGAAGAAAGTCCTGGTGACTGTATTCAGAGGTACCTCGGAAGGAAGGCCTGGGGACTTTACCCAGGGATACCTTAGAAGGAATGCCTGGTTACTGTACCCAGATGTACCTCGGAAGGAAGGCCTGGTGACTGTACCCAGAGATACCTGGGAAGAAATGCCTGATGACACTACCCAGAGGTACCTCGGAAGGAAGCCCTGCTGACTGTACCCAGAGGTACCTGGAAAGGAAGGCCTGGTGACTGTCCTCAGAGGTACCTCAGAAGAAATACCTCGTGACTCTACCCAGACGTACCTGAGAAGGAAGGCCTGGTGACTGTACCCAGGGGTACCTCGGAAGGAAGGCCTGGTGACTGTACCTAGAGGTAACTCCGAAAGAGGCGTGGTGACTGTACCCAGGGTATCTCCCAAGGAAAGCCAGGTGACTGCAGCCAGAGGTACCTCGGAAGAAAGGCCTGGTGACTGTTCCGAGAAGTACCTCAGAAGCAAGGCCTGGGGACTGTACCAAGAGGCAACTCGTAGGAAAGGCGTGGTGAGTGTACCCAGGGTAATTCCCACGGAAAGCCTGGTGACTGTAACCAGAGTTACCTCGGGAGGAAGGCCTGGTGACTGTAACGAGAAGTTCCTCAGAAGGAAAGCCTGATGACTCTACCCAAACGTACCCCTTAATAAAGGCCGGATGACTGTACTCAGAGGTACCTCGGAAGGAAGGCCTGCTGACTCTACGCAGAGGGACCTCAGAAGGAAGGCCTGGTGACTGTACCCAGAGGTACGTCGGAAGGAAGGCCTGGTGACTGTACCTAGAGATAACTCGGAAGAAAGGAGTGGTGACTGTAACCAGGGTAACTCCCAAGGAAAGCCTGGTGAGTGTACCCAGAGGTAACTCGGAAGAAATGCCTGGTGACTCTAAACAGAGGTACCTCGGGAGGAATCCCTGGTGACTGTACCCAGAGGTACCTCAGAAGGAAGGCCTGGTGATTGTTCCTAGAGATACCTCCGAAAGGAAGGCCTGGTGACTGTACACAGAAGTACCTCGGAAGAAAGGCCTGGTGACTGTACCCAGACCTAACTCAGAAGAAAGACCTCGTGACTGTACCCAGAGGTACCTCAGAAGGAAGGCCTGGTGATTGTACCTAGAGGTACCTCGGAAGGAAGGCCTGGTGACTGTACACAGAGGGACCTCAGAAATAAGCCCGGGTGCTGTACCCAGAGGTACCTCAGAAGGAAGGCCGTTGACTGTACCCAGAGGGACCTCGGAAGAAAGGCCTGGTGACTGTACCCAGAGCTAACTCAGAAGAAAGACCTCGTCACTGTACCCAGAGGTACCTCAGAAGGAAGGCCTGGTGATTGTACCTAGAGGTACCTCGGAAGGAAGGCCTGGTGACTGTACCCAGAGGGACCTCAGAAATAAGCCCGGGTGCTGTACCCAGAGGTACCTCAGAAGGAAGGCCGTTGACTGTACCCAGGGGGACCTCGGAAGAAATGCCTGGTGACTCTAAACAGAGGTACCTCGGGAGGAATCCCTGGTGACTGTACCCAGAGGGACCTCAGAAGGAAGGCCTGGTGATTGTTCCTAGAGATATCTCCGAAAGGAAGGCCTGGTGACTGTACACAGAAGTACCTCGGAAGAAAGGCCTGGTGACTGTACCCAGAGCTAACTCAGAAGAAAGACCTCGTGACTGTACCCAGAGGTACCTCAGAAGGAAGGCCTGGTGATTGTACCTAGAGGTACCTCGGAAGGAAGGCCTGGTGACTGTACCCAGAGGGACCTCAGAAATAAGCCTGTGTGCTGTACCCAGAGGTACCTCAGAAGGAAGGCCTGGTGATTGTACCTAGAGGTAACTCGGAAGGAAGGCCTGGTGACTGTACCCAGAGGGACCTCAGAAATAAGCCCGCGTGCTGTACCCAGAGGTACCTCAGAAGGAAGGCCGGGTAACTCTACTCAGAGGTACCTCAGAAGGAAGGCCTGGTGACTGTACCCAGAGGGACCTCGGAAGAAAGGCCTGCTGACTGTACCCAGAGGGAACTGAGAAAGATGGCAGAGTGACTGTACCCAGAGAGACCTCAGAAGGAAGGCCTTTGACTGTACCCAGAGGTACCCGTGAAGGAACGCCTGGTGATTGTACCCATAGGTACCTCAGAAGGAACGACTGGAGACTGTAACCAGAGGTACCTCGTAAGAACGGCCTGGTGAGTGTACCCAGAGGTACCTCGGAAACTAGTCCTGATGACTGTACCCACAGGTACTTCGGAAGGAAGGCCTGGAGACTGTACCTAGACGTATATCGGAAGAAAGGCCTGGTGACTGTAGTCAGAGATACCTCGGAAGGAACGCCTGGTGACTGTACCCAGGGGTACCTCGGAAGGAAGGCCTGGCGACTGTACACAGAAGCACCTCGGAAGAAAGGCCTGGTGACTGTACCCAGAGGTCCCTCGGAAGGAAGGCCTAGTGACTGTACCCAGAGCTAACTCAGAAGGAGCGCCTGGTGATTGTACCCAGAAGTACTTGGGAAGGAAAGCCTGGTGGCTTAACTCAGAAGTGCCTCGGAAGGAAGGCCTGGTGACCGTACCCAGAGGTACCTCGAAAGAAATGCTTGGTGACGGTACTTAGAAGTACCTGGGAAGGAAGGCCTGGTGACAGTACTCGGAGGTACCGCAGAAGGAAGGCCTGGTGACTGTACCCAGGGGTATCTCAGAAGGAAGGCCTGGTGACTGTACTCAGTGGTAACTCGTAAGGAAGGCCTGGTGACTGTACCCAGAGGTACCTCAGAAGGAATGCCTGGTGACTGTACTCAGAGGTACCGCGGAAAAAAGGCCTGGTGAGTGTACCCAGAGATACCTCGGAAAGATGGCCTGGTGACTATACCCAGAGGTACCTCCGAAGGAAGGACTGGTGACTGTACCCAGAGGTATCTCGGAGGGAGGGCATATTGACTGTACCCAGAGGTACCTCAGAAGGAAGGTCCAGAGACTGTACACAAAGGTACCTCAGAAGGAAGGCCGGGTGACTGTACCCAGAGATACCTCTGAAGGAAGGCCTGTTGACTCTACCCATAGGTACCTCAGAAGGAAAGCCTGGTGACTGTACCCGCAGGTACCTCGTAAGAAAGGTCTGGTGAGGGTACACAGACTTACCTCGGAAACAAGGGCTGGTGACTGTATCCAAAGGTACCTCAGAGGGAAGGTCTGGCGACTGTTCCCAGAGGTAGATCGGAAGAAAAGCCTGGTGACTGTACCTAGAGGGACCTCAGAAATAATCCCGGGTGACTGTACCCAGAGGTACCTCAGAAGGAAGGGCGGTGACTGTACCCAGAGGTACCTCCTAAGAAAGGCCTGATGACTGTACCCAAAGGGACCTCAGAAATAAGCCCGGGTGCTGTACCCAGAGGTACCTCAGAAGGAAGGCCGTTGACTGTACCCAGAGGGACCTCGGAAGAAAGGCCTGGTGACTGTACCCAGAGGGATCTGAGAAAGAAGGCCGGGTGACTGTACCCAGAGGTACCTGAGAAAGAAGGCCTGGTGATTGTTCCCAGAGATACCTCCGAAAGGAAGGCCTGGTGACTGTACTCAGAGGTAATTCGGAAGGAAGGCCTGGTGACTGTACCTAGAGATAACTCGGAAGAAAGGGGTGGTGACTGTACCCAGAGTAACTCCCAAGGAAAGCCTGGGACTGTAACCAGAGGTACCTCGGAAGGAAGGCCTGCTGACTGTAGCCAGAGTTACCTCCGAAGGAAGGCCTGGTGACTGTACCCAGAGGTAACTCGGAAGAAATGCCTGGTGACTCTAAACAGAGGTACCTCGGGAGGAATCCCTGGTGACTGTACCCAGAGGTACTTCAGAAGGAAGGCCTGGTGATTGTTCCTAGAGATACCTCCGAAAGGAAGGCCTGGTGACTGTACACAGAAGTACCTCGGAAGAAAGGCCTGGTGACTGTACCCAGAGCTAACTCAGAAGAAAGACCTCGTGACTGTACCCAGAGGTACCTCAGAAGGAAGGCCTGGTGATTGTACCTAGAGGTACCTCGGAAGGAAGGCCTGGTGACTGTACCCAGAGGGACCTCAGAAATAAGCCCGGGTGCTGTACCCAGAGGTACCTCAGAAGGAAGGCCGTTGACTGTACCCAGAGGGACCTCGGAAGAAAGGCCTGCTGACTTTACCCAGAGGGAACTGAGAAAGAAGACAGAGTGACTGTACCCAGAGGGACCTCAGAAGGAAGGCCTTTGACTGTACCCAGAGATACCCCTGAAGGAACGCCTGGTGATTGTACCCATAGGTACCTCAGAAGGAACGACTGGAGACTGTAACCAGAGGTACCTCTTAAGAACGGCCTGGTGAGTGTACCCAGAGGTACCTCGGAAACTAGTCCTGATGACTGTACCCACAGGTACTTCGGAAGGAAGGCCTGGAGACTGTACCCAGACGTACCTCGGAAGAAAGGCCTGGTGACTGTAGTCAGAGGTACCTTGGAAGGAAGGCCTGGCGACTGTACACAGAAGCACCTCGGAAGAAAGGCCTGGTGACTGTACCCAGTGGTACCTCGGAAGGAAGGCCTAGTGACTGTACCCAGAGCTAACTCAGAAGGAGCGCCTGGTGATTGTACCCAGAGGTACTTCGGAAGGAAAGCCTGGTGGCTTAACTCAGAAGTGCCTCGGAAGGAAGGCCTGGTGACCGTACCCAGAGGTACCTCGAAAGAAATGCTTGGTGACGGTACTTAGAAGTACCTGGGAAGGAAGGCCTGGTGACAGTACTCGGGGGTACCGCAGAAGGAAGGCCTGGTGACTGTACCCAGGGGTATCTCAGAAGGAAGGCCTGGTGACTGTACCCAGAGGTAACTCGTAAGGAAGGCCTGGTGACTGTACCCAGAGGTACCTGAGAAGGAATGCCTGGTGACTGTACTCAGAAGTACTGCCGAAAAAAGGCCTGGTGAGTGTACCCAGAGGTACCTCGGAAGGATGGCCTGGTGACTATACCCAGAGGTACCTCCGAAGGAAGGACTGGTGACTGTACCCAGACGTACCTCGGAGGGAGGGCATAGTGACTTTACCCAGATGCACCTCGGAAGGAAGTTCCAGAGACTGTACCCAAAGGTACCTCGGAAGGAAGGCTGGGTGACTGTACCCAGAGGTATCTCAGAAGCAAGACCTGGTGACTCTACACAGAGGTACCTCAGAAGGAAGGCCGGGTGACTGTACACAGAGGCACCACGGAAGGAAGGCCTGGTGACTCTACCCAGAGGTACCTTGGAAGGAAGGCCTGGTGACTACCCAGACGTACCTCCGAAGAAAGGCCTGGTGACTGTACTCAGAGGTACCCCAGAAGAAAAACCTCGTGACTGTACCCAGTGGTACCTCAGAAGGAAGGCATGATGACTGTACTCAGAGGTACCTCGGAAGGAAGGCCTGGTCACTGTACCCAGAGCTAACTCTGAAGGAATGCCTGGTGACTGTACCCAGAGTTACTTCGTGAGAAAGGCCTGGTGACTGTACCCAGAGGTACCTCAGAAGAAAGGCCTAGAGACTGTTCCCAGAGGGACCTCAGAAAGAAGGCCGTGTGACTGTACCCAGAGATACCTCTGAAGGAAGGCCTGTTGACTCTACCCGTACGTACTCAGAAGGAAAGCCTGGTGACTGTACCCGCAGGTACGTCGTAAGAAAGGTCTGGTGAGGGTACACAGACTTACCTCGGAAACAAGGGCTGGTGACTGTATCCAAAGGTACCTCAGAGGGAAGGTCTGGTGACTGTACCCAGAGGTAGATCGGAAGAAAAGCCTGGTGACTGTATCTAGAGGGACCTCAGAAATAATCCCGGGTGACTGTACCCAGAGGTACCTCAGAAGGAAGGGCGGTGACTGTACCCAGAGGTACCTCCTAAGAAAGGCCTGGTGACTGTACCCAGAGGGACCTCAGAAATAAGCCCGGGTGCTGTACCCAGAGGTACCTCAGAAGGAAGGCCGTTGACTGTACCCAGAGGGACCTCGGAAGAAAGGCCTGCTGACTGTACCCAGAGGGAAATGAGAAAAAAGGCAGGGTGACTGTACCCAGAGGTACCTCAGAAGGAAGGCCTTTCACTGTACCCAGAGGTACCTCTGAAGGAACGCCTGGTGACTGTACCCATAGGTAATTCAGAAGGAACGACTGGAGACTGTAACCAGAGGTACCTCGCAAAACGGCCTGGTGAGTGTACCCAGAGGTACCTCGGAAACTAGTCCTGATGACAGTACCAACAGGTACTTCGGAAGGAAGGCCTGGAGACTGTACCCAGACGTACCTCGGAAGAAAGGCCTGGTGACTGTAGTCAGAGGTACCTCGGAAGGAAGGCCTGGTGACTGTACCCAGAAGTACCTGGGAAGAAATGCCTGATGACACTACCCAGAGGTACCTCGGAAAGAAGCCCTGCTGACTGTACCCAGAGGTACCTGGAAAGGAAGTCCTGGTGACTGTACTCAGAGGTACCTCAGAAGAAATACCTCGTGACTGTACCCAGAGGTAAATGAGAAGGAAGGCCTGGTGACTGTACCCAGAGGTACCTCGGAAGGAAGGCCTGGTGACTGTACCCAGGGGTACCTCGGAAGGAAGGCCTGGTGACTGTACCCAGACGCACTTCGGAAGAAAGACCTGGTGACTGTATTCAGAGGTTCCTCGGAAGGAAGGCCTGGGGACTTTACCCAGGGATACCTTAGAAGGAATGCCTGGTTACTGTACCCAGATGTACCTCGGAAGGAAGGCCTGGTGACTGTACCCAGAGATACCTGGGAAGAAATGCCTGATGACACTACCCAGAGGTACCTCGGAAGGAAGCCCTGCTGACTGTACCCAGAGGTACCTGGAAAGGAAGGCCTGGTGACTGTCCTCAGAGGTACCTCAGAAGAAATACCTCGTGACTGTACCCAGACGTACCTGAGAAGGAAGGCCTGGTGACTGTATTCAGAGGTACCTCGGAAGGAAGGCCTGGGGACTTTACCCAGGGATACCTTAGAAGGAATGCCTGGTTACTGTACCCAGATGTACCTCGGAAGGAAGGCCTGGTGACTGTACCCAGAGATACCTGGGAAGAAATGCCTGATGACACTACCCAGAGGTACCTCGGAAGGAAGCCCTGCTGACTGTACCCAGAGGTACCTGGAAAGGAAGGCCTGGTGACTGTCCTCAGAGGTACCTCAGAAGAAATACCTCGTGACTGTACCCAGACGTACTGAGAAGGAAGGCCTGGTGACTGTATTCAGAGGTACCTCGGAAGGAAGGCCTGGGGACTTTACCCAGGGATACCTTAGAAGGAATGCCTGGTTACTGTACACAGATGTACCTCGGAAGGAAGGCCTGGTGACTGTACCCAGAGATACCTGGGAAGACATGCCTGATGACACTACCCAGAGGTACCTCGGAAGGAAGCCCTGCTGACTGTACCCAGAGGTACCTGGAAAGGAAGGCCTGGTGACTGTCCTCAGAGGTACCTCAGAAGAAATACCTCGTGACTGTACCCAGACGTACCTGAGAAGGAAGGCCTGGTGACTGTACCCAGGGGTACCTCGGAAGGAAGGCCTGGTGACTGTACCTAGAGGTAACTCCGAAAGAGGCGTGGTGACTGTACCCAGGGTATCTCCCAAGGAAAGCCAGGTGACTGCAGCCAGAGGTACCTCGGAAGAAAGGCCTGGTGACTGTTCCGAGAAGTACCTCAGAAGGAAGGCCTGATGACTCTACCCAGACGTACCCCTTAAGAAAGGCCGGGTGACTGTACTCAGAGTTACCTCGGAAGGAAGGCCTGGTGACTGAACCCAGAGGTACGTCGGAAGGAAGGCCTAGTGACTGTACCCAGAGCTAACTCAGAAGGAGCGCCTGGTGATTGTACCCAGAGGTACTTCGGAAGGAAGGCCTAGCGACTGTACACAGAAGCACCTCGGAAGAAAGGCCTGGTGACTGTACCCAGAGGTACCTCGGAAGGAAGGCCTAGTGACTGTACCCAGAGCTAACTCAGAGGGAGCGCCTGGTGATTGTACCCAGAGGTACTTCGGAAGGAAAGCCTGGTGGCTTAACTCAGAAGTGCCTCGGAAGGAAGGCCTGGTGACCGTACCCAGAGGTACCTCGAAAGAAATGCTTGGTGACGGTAGTTAGAAGTACCTGGGAAGGAAGGCCTGGTGACAGTACTCGGAGGTACCGCAGAAGGAAGGCCTGGTGACTGTACCCAGGGGTATCTCAGAAGGAAGGCCTGGTGACTGTACCCAGAGGTAACTCGTAAGGAAGGCCTGGTGACTGAACCCAGAGGTACTTCGGAAGGAAGGCCTAGCGACTGTACACAGAAGCACCTCGGAAGAAAGGCTTGGTGACTGTACCCAGAGGTACCTCGGAAGGAAGGCCTAGTGACTGTACCCAGAGCTAACTCAGAGGGAGCGCCTGGTGATTGTACCCAGAGGTACTTCGGAAGGAAAGCCTGGTGGCTTAACTCAGAAGTGCCTCGGAAGGAAGGCCTGGTGACCGTACCCAGAGGTACCTCGAAAGAAATGCTTGGTGACGGTACTTAGAAGTACCTGGGAAGGAAGGCCTGGTGACAGTACTCGGAGGTACCGCAGAAGGAAGGCCTGGTTACTGTACCCAGGGTTATCTCAGAAGGAAGGCCTGGTGACTGTACCCAGAGGTAACTCGTAAGGAAGGCCTGGTGACTGTACCCAGAGATACCTGAGAAGGAATGCCTGGTGACTGTACTCAGAGGTAACTCGTAAGGAAGGCCTGGTGACTGTACCCAGAGGTACCTGAGAAGGAATGCCTGGTGACTGTACTCAGAGGTACCGCGGAAAAAAGGCCTGGTGAGTGTACCCAGAGGTATCTCGGAGGGAGGGCATAGTGACTTTACCCAGAGGTACCTCGGAAGGAAGGTCCAGAGACTCTACCCAAAGGTACCTCGGAAGGAAGGCCGGGTGACTGTACCCAGAGGTATCTCAGAAGCAAGACCTGGTGACTCTACACAGAGGTACCTCAGAAGGAAGGCCGGGTGACTGTACACAGAGGCACCACGGAAGGAAGGCCTGGTGACTCTACCCAGAGGTACCTTGGAAGGAAGGCCTGGTGACTACCCAGACGTACCTCCGAAGAAAGGCCTGGTGACTGTACTCAGAGGTACCCCAGAAGAAAAACCTCGTGACTGTACCCAGTGGTACCTCAGAAGGAAGGCATGATGACTGTACTCAGAGGTACCTCGGAAGGAAGGCCTGGTCACTGTACCCAGAGCTAACTCTGAAGGAATGCCTGGTGACTGTACCCAGAGTTACTTCGTGAGAAAGGCCTGGTGACTGTACCCAGAGGTACCTCAGAAGAAAGGCCTAGAGACTGTTCCCAGAGGGACCTCAGAAAGAAGGCCGTGTGACTGTACCCAGAGATACCTCTGAAGGAAGGCCTGTTGACTCTACCCGTACGTACTCAGAAGGAAAGCCTGGTGACTGTACCCGCAGGTACGTTGTAAGAAAGGTCTGGTGAGGGTACACAGACTTACCTCGGAAACAAGGGCTGGTGACTGTATCCAAAGGTACCTCAGAGGGAAGGTCTGGTGACTGTACCCAGAGGTAGATCGGAAGAAAAGCCTGGTGACTGTACCTAGAGGGACCTCAGAAATAATCCCGGGTGACTGTACCCAGAGGTACCTCAGAAGGAAGGGCGGTGACTGTACCCAGAGGTACCTCCTAAGAAAGGCCTGGTGACTGTACCCAGAGGGACCTCAGAAATAAGCCCGGGTGCTGTACCCAGAGGTACCTCAGAAGGAAGGCCGTTGACTGTACCCAGAGGGACCTCGGAAGAAAGGCCTGCTGACTGTACCCAGAGGGAACTGAGAAAGAAAGCAGAGTGACTGTACCCAGAGGGACCTCAGAAGGAAGGCCTTTGACTGTACCCAGAGGTACCCCTGAAGGAATGCCTGGTGATTGTACCCATAGGTACCTCAGAAGGAACGACTGGAGACTGTAACCAGAGGTACCTCGTAAGAACGGCCTGGTGAGTGTACCCAGAGGTACCTCGGAAACTAGTCCTGATGACAGTACCAACAGGTACTTCGGAAGGAAGGCCTGGAGACTGTACCCAGACGCACCTCGGAAGAAAGGCCTGGTGACTGTAGTCAGAGGTACCTCGGAAGGAAGGCCTGGTGACTGTACCCAGAGGTACCTGGGAAGAAATGCCTGATGACACTACCCAGAGGTACCTAGGAAAGAAGCCCTGCTGACTGTACCCAGAGGTACCTGGAAAGGCAGTCCTGGTGACTGTACTCAGAGGTACCTCAGAAGAAACACCTCGTGACTGTACCCAGAGGTAAATGAGAAGGAAGGCCTGGTGACTGTACCCAGGGGTACCTCGGAGGGAAGGCCTGGTGACTGTACCCAGACGCACTTCGGAAGAAAGTCCTGGTGACTGTATTCAGAGGTACCTCGGAAGGAAGGCCTGGGGACTTTACCCAGGGATACCTTAGAAGGAATGCCTGGTTACTGTACCCAGATGTACCTCGAAGGAAGGCCTGGTGACTGTACCCAGAGATACCTGGGAAGAAATGCCTGATGACACTACCCAGAGGTATCTCGGAAGGAAGCCCTGCTGACTGTACCCAGAGGTACCTGGAAAGGAAGGCCTGGTGACTGTCCTCAGAGGTACCTCAGAAGAAATACCTCGTGACTGTACCCAGACGTACCTGAGAAGGAAGGCCTGGTGACTGTATTCAGAGGTACCTCGGAAGGAAGGCCTGGGGACTTTACCCAGGGATACCTTAGAAGGAATGCCTGGTTACTGTACACAGATGTACCTCGGAAGGAAGGCCTGGTGACTGTACCCAGAGATACCTGGGAAGAAATGCCTGATGACACTACCCAGAGGTACCTCGGAAGGAAGCCCTGCTGACTGTACCCAGAGGAACCTGGAAAGGAAGGCCTGGTGACTGTCCTCAGAGGTACCTCAGAAGAAATACCTCGTGACTGTACCCAGACGTACCTGAGAAGGAAGGCCTGGTGACTGTACCCAGGGGTACCTCGGAAGGAAGGCCTGGTGACTGTACCTAGAGGTAACTCCGAAAGAGGCGTGGTGACTGTACCCAGGGTATCTCCCAAGGAAAGCCAGGTGACTGCAGCCAGAGGTACCTCGGAAGAAAGGCCTGCTGACTGTTCCGAGAAGTACCTCAGAAGGAAGGCCTGATGACTCTACCCAGACGTACCCCTTCAGAAAGGCCGGGTGACTGTACTCAGAGGTACCTCGGAAGGAAGACCTGGTGACTGTACCCAGAGGTACGTCGGAAGGAAGGCCTGGTGACTGTACCTAGAGATAACTCGGAAGAAAGGGGTGGTGACTGTACCCAGGGTATCTCCCAAGGAAAGCCAGGTGACTGCAGCCAGAGGTACCTCGGAAGAAAGGCCTGCTGACTGTTCCGAGAAGTACCTCAGAAGGAAGGCCTGATGACTCTACCCAGACGTACTCCTTAAGAAAGGCCGGGTGACTGTACTCAGAGTTACCTCGGAAGGTAGGCCTGGTGACTGAACCCAGAGGTACGTCGGAAGGAAGGCCTAGTGACTGTACCCAGAGCTAACTCAGAAGGAGCGCCTGGTGATTGTACCCAGAGGTACTTCGGAAGGAAGGCCTAGCGACTGTACACAGAAGCACTTCGGAAGAAAGGCCTGGTGACTGTACCCAGAGGTACCTCGGAAGGAAGGCCTAGTGACTGTACCCAGAGCTAACTCAGAGGGAGCGCCTGGTGATTGTACCCAGAGGTACTTCGGAAGGAAAGCCTGGTGGCTTAACTCAGAAGTGCCTCGGAAGGAAGGCCTGGTGACCGTACCCAGAGGTACCTCGAAAGAAATGCTTGGTGACGGTACTTAGAAGTACCTGGGAAGGAAGGCCTGGTGACAGTACTCGGAGGTACCGCAGAAGGAAGGCCTGGTGACTGTACCCAGGGGTATCTCAGAAGGAAGGCCTGGTGACTGTACCCAGAGGTAACTCGTAAGGAAGGCCTGGTGACTGTACCCAGAGGTACCTGAGAAGGAATGCCTGGTGACTGTACTCAGAGGTACCGCGGAAAAAAGGCCTGGTGAGTGTACCCAGAGGTACCTCGGAAGGATGGCCTGGTGACTATACCCAGAGGCACCTCCGAAGGAAGGACTGGTGACTGTACCCAGAGGTATCTCGGAGGGAGGGCATAGTGACTTTACCCAGAGGTACCTCGGAAGGAAGGTCCAGAGACTGTACCCAAAGGTACCTCGGGAGAAAGGCCCGGTGACTGTACCCAGAGGTATCTCAGAAGCAAGACCTGGTGACTCTACACAGAGGTACCTCAGAAGGAAGGCCGGGTGACTGTACACAGAGGCACCACGGAAGGAAGGCCTGGTGACTCTACCCAGAGGTACCTTGGAAGGAAGGCCTGGTGACTACCCAGATGTACCTCCGAAGAAAGGCCTGGTGACTGTACTCAGAGGTACCCCGGAAGAAAAACCTCGTGACTGTACCCAGTGGTACCTCAGAAGGAAGGCATGATGACTGTACCCAGAGGTACCTCGGAAGGAAGGCCTGGTCACGGTACCCAGAGCTAACTCTGAAGGAATGCCTGGTGACTGTACCCAGAGGTACCTAGTGAGAAAGGCCTGGTGACTGTACCCAGAGGTACCTCAGAAGAAAGGCCTAGAGACTGTTCCTAGAGGGACCTCAGAAAGAAGGCCGTGTGACTGTACCCGGAGATACCTCTGAAGGAAGGCCTGTTGACTCTACCCATAGGTACCTCAGAAGGAAAGCCTGGTGACTGTACCCGCAGGTACGTCGTAAGAAAGGTCTGGTGAGGGTACACAGACTTACCTCGGAAACAAGGGCTGGTGACTGTATCCAAAGGTACCTCAGAGGGAAGGTCTGGTGACTGTACCCAGAGGTAGATCGGAAGAAAAGCCTGGTGACTGTACCTAGAGGGACCTCAGAAATAATCCCGGGTGACTGTACCCAGAGGTACCTCAGAAGGAAGGGCGGTGACTGTACCTAGAGGTACCTCGGAAGGAAGGCCTGGTGACTGTACCCAGAGGGACCTCAGAAATAAGCCCGGGTGCTGTACCCAGAGGTACCTCAGAAGGAAGGCCGTTGACTGTACCCAGAGGGACCTCGGAAGAAAGGCCTGCTGACTGTACCCAGAGGGAACTGAGAAAGAAGGCAGAGTGACTGTACCCAGAGGGACCTCAGAAGAAAGGCCTTTGACTGTACCCAGAGGTACCCCTGAAGGAACGCCTGGTGATTGTACCCATAGGTACCTCAGAAGGAACGACTGGAGACTGTAACCAGAGGTACCTCGTAAGAACGGCCTGGTGAGTGTACCCAGAGGTACCTCGGAAACTAGTCCTGATGACTGTACCCACAGGTACTTCGGAAGGAAGGCCTGGAGACTGTACCTAGACGTACCTCGGAAGAAAGGCCTGGTGACTGTAGTCAGAGGTACCTCGGAAGGAAGGCCTGGCGACTGTACACAGAAGCACCTCGGAAGAAAGGCCTGGTGACTGTACCCAGAGGTACCTCGGAAGAAGGCCTAGTGACTGTACCCAGAGCTAACTCAGAAGGAGCGCCTGGTGATTGTACCCAGAGGTACTTCGGAAGGAAAGCCTGGTGGCTTAACTCAGAAGTGCCTCGAAAGGAAGGCTTGGTGACCGTACCCAGAGGTACCTCGAAAGAAATGCTTGGTGACGGTACTTAGAAGTACCTGGGAAGGAAGGCCTGGTGACAGTACTCGGAGGTACCGTAGAAGGAAGGCCTGGTGACTGTACCCAGGGGTATCTCAGAAGGAAGGCCTGGTGACTGTACCCAGAGGTAACTCGTAAGGAAGGCCTGGTGACTGTACCCAGAGATACCTGAGAAGGAATGCCTGGTGACTGTACTCAGAGGTACCGCGGAAAAAAGGCCTGGTGAGTGTACCCAGAGGTACCTCGGAAGGATGGCCTGGTGACTATACCCAGAGGTACCTCCGAAGGAAAGACTGGTGACTGTACCCAGAGGTATCTCGGAGGGAGGGCATAGTGACATTACCCAGAGGTACCTCGGAAGGAAGGTCCAGAGACAGTACCCAAAGGTACCTCGGAAGAAAGGCCCCGTGACTGTACACAGAGACACCACGGAAGGAAGGCCTGGTGACTCTACCCAGAGGTACCTTGGAAGGAAGGCCTGGTGACTACCCAGATGTACCTCCGAAGAAAGGCCTGGTGACTGTACTCAGAGGTACCCCAGAAGAAAAACCTCGTGACTGTACCCAGTGGTACCTCAGAAGGAAGGCATGATGACTGTACTCAGAGGTACCTCGGAAGGAAGGCCTGGTCACGGTACCCAGAGCTAACTCTGAAGGAATGCTTGGTGACTGTACCCAGAGGTACCTCGTGAGAAAGGCCTGGTGACTGTACCCAGAGGTACCTCAGAAGAAAGGCCTAGAGACTGTTCCCAGAGGGACCTCAGAAAGAAGGCCGTGTGACTGTACCCAGAGATACCTCTGAAGGAAGGCCTGTTGACTCTACCCATAGGTACCTCAGAAGGAAAGCCTGGTGACTGTACCCGCAGGTACGTCGTAAGAAAGGTCTGGTGAGGGTACACAGACTTACCTCGGAAACAAGGGCTGGTGACTGTATCCAAAGGTACCTCAGAGGGAAGGTCTGGTGACTGTACCCAGAGGTAGATCGGAAGAAAAGCCTGGTGACTGTACCTAGAGGGACCTCAGAAATAATCCCGGGTGACTGTACCCAGAGGTACCTCAGAAGGAAGGGCGGTGACTGTACCCAGAGGTACCTCCTAAGAAAGGCCTGGTGACTGTACCCAGAGGGACCTCAGAAATAAGCCCGGGTGCTGTACCCAGAGGTACCTCAGAAGGAAGGCCGTTGACTGTACCCAGAGGGACCTCGGAAGAAAGGCCTGCTGACTGTACCCAGAGGGAACTGAGAAAAAAGGCAGGGTGACTGTACCCAGAGGTACCTCAGAAGGAAGGCCTTTCACTGTACCCAGAGGTACCTCTGAAGGAACGCCTGGTGACTGTACCCATAGGTACCTCAGAAGGAACGACTGGAGACTGTAACCAGAGGTACCTCGCAAAACGGCCTGGTGAGTGTACCCAGAGGTACCTCGGAAACTAGTCCTGATGACAGTACCAACAGGTACTTCGGAAGGAAGGCCTGGAGACTGTACCCAGACGTACCTCGGAAGAAAGGCCTGGTGACTGTAGTCAGAGGTACCTCGGAAGGAAGGCCTGGTGACTGTACCCAGAGGTACCTGGGAAGAAATGCCTGATGACACTACCCAGAGGTACCTAGGAAAGAAGCCCTGCTGACTGTACCCAGAGGTACCTGGAAAGGAAGTCCTGGTGACTGTACTCAGAGGTACCTCAGAAGAAATACCTCGTGACTGTACCCAGAGGTACCTGAGAAGGAAGGCTTGGTGACTGTACCCAGAGGTACCTCGGAAGGAAGGCCTGGTCACTGTACCCAGAGCTAATTCTGAAGGAATGCCTGGTGACTGTACCCAGAGGTACCTCGTAAGAAAGGCCTGGTGACTGTACCCAGAGGTACCTCAGAAGCAAGGCCTGGTGACTGTACCAAGAGGTAACTCGTAGGAAAGGCGTGGTGAGTGTACCCAGGGTAATTCCCACGGAAAGCCTGGTGACTGTAACCAGAGTTACCTCGGGAGGAAGGCCTGGTGACTGTAACGAGAAGTTCCTCAGAAGGAAAGCCTGATGACTCTACCCAAACGTACCCCTTAATAAAGGCCAGGTGACTGTACCCAGAGGTACCTGGAAAGGAAGGCCCGGTGATTGTACCCAGAGGTACCTCGGAAGGAAGGCCTGCTGACTCTACCCAGAGGGACCTCGGAAGGAAGGCCAGGTGACTGTTCCCAGAGGTACCTGGAAAGGAAGGCCCGGTGATTGTACCCAGAGGTACCTCGGAAGGAAGGCCTGGTGACTGTACCCAGAGATACCTGGGAAGAAATGCATGATGACACTACCCAGAGGTACCTCGGAAGGAAGAACTGCTGACTGTACCCAGAGGTACCTGGAAAGGAAGGCCTGGTGACTGTCCTCAGAGGTACCTCAGAAGAAATACCTCGTGACTGTACCCAGACGTACCTGAGAAGGAAGGCCTGGTGACTGTACCCAGGGGTACCTCGGAAGGAAGGCCTGGTGACTGTACCTAGAGGTAACTCCGAAAGAGGCGTGGTGACTGTACCCAGGGTATCTCCCAAGGAAAGCCAGGTGACTGCAGCCAGAGGTACCTCGGAAGAAAGGCCTGGTGACTGTTCCGAAAAGTACCTCAGAAGGAAGGCCTGATGACTCTACCCAGACGTACCCCTTCAGAAAGGCCGGGTGACTGTACTCAGAGGTACCTCAGAAGGAAGGCCTGGTGACTGTACCTAGAGATAACTCGGAAGAAAGGAGTGGTGACTGTACCCAGGGTAACTCCCAAGGAAAGCCTGGTGACTGTAACCAGAGGTACCTCGGAAGGAAGGTCTGCTGACTGTAGCCAGAGTTACCTCCGAAGGAAGGCCTGGTGACTGTACCCAGAGGTAACTCGGAAGAAATGCCTGGTGACTCTAAACAGAGGTACCTCGGGAGGAATCCCTGGTGACTGTACCCAGAGGTACCGCAGAAGGAAGGCCTGGTGATTGTTCCTAGAGATACCTCCGAAAGGAAGGCCTGGTGACTGTACACAGAAGTACCTCGGAAGAAAGGCCTGGTGACTGTACCCAGAGCTAACTCAGAAGAAAGACCTCGTGACTGTACCCAGAGGTACCTCAGAAGGAAGGCCTGGTGATTGTACCTAGAGGTACCTCGGAAGGAAGGCCTGGTGACTGTACCCAGAGGGACCTCAGAAATAAGCCCGGGTGCTGTACCCAGAGGTACCTCAGAAGGAAGGCCGTTGACTGTACCCAGAGGGAACTGAGAAAGAAGGCAGAGTGACTGTACCCAGAGGGACCTCAGAAGAAAGGCCTAGAGACTGTTCCTAGAGGGACCTCAGAAAGAAGGCCGTGTGACTGTACCCAGAGATACCTCTGAAGGAAGGCCTGTTGACTCTACCCATAGGTACCTCAGAAGGAAAGCCTGGTGACTGTACCCGCAGGTACCTCGTAAGAAAGGCCTGGTGAGGGTACACAGACTTACCTCGGAAACAAGGGCTGGTGACTGTATCCAAAGGTACCTCAGAGGGAAGGTCTGGTGACTGTACCCAGAGGTAGATCGGAAGAAAAGCCTGGTGACTGTACCTAGAGGGACCTCAGAAATAATCCCGGGTGACTGTACCCAGAGGTACCTCAGAAGGAAGGGCGGTGACTGTACCCAGAGGTACCTCCTAAGAAAGGCCTGGTGACTGTACCCAGAGGGACCTCCGAAATAAGCCCGGGTGCTGTACCCAGAGGTACCTCAGAAGGAAGGCCGTTGACTGTACCCAGAGGGACCTCGGAAGAAAGGCCTGCTGACTGTACCCAGAGGGAACTGAGAAAAAAGGCAGGGTGACTGTACCCAGAGGTACCTCAGAAGGAAGGCCTTTCACTGTACCCAGAGGTACCTCTGAAGGAACGCCTGGTGACTGTACCCAGAGGTACCTCAGAAGGAACGACTGGAGACTGTAACCAGAGGTACCTCGCAAAACGGCCTGGTGAGTGTACCCAGAGGTACCTCGGAAACTAGTCCTGATGACAGTACCAACAGGTACTTCGGAAGGAAGGCCTGGAGACTGTACCCAGAGGTACCTGGGAAGAAATGCCTGATGACACTACCCAGAGGTACCTCGGAAAGAAGCCCTGCTGACTGTACCCAGAGGTACCTGGAAAGGAAGTCCTGGTGACTGTTCTCAGAGGTACCTCAGAAGAAATACCTCGTGACTGTACCCAGAGGTACCTCGGAAGGAAGGCCTGGTGACTGTACCCAGAGCTAATTCTGAAGGAATGCCTGGTGACTGTACCCAGAGGTACCTCGTAAGAAAGGCCTGGTGACTGTACCCAGAGGTACCTCAGAAGCAAGGCCTGGTGACTGTACCAAGAGGTAAGTCGTAGGAAAGGCGTGGTGAGTGTACCCAGGGTAATTCCCACGGAAAGCCTGGTGACTGTAACCAGAGTTACCTCGGGAGGAAGGCCTGGTGACTGTAACGAGAAGTTCCTCAGTAGGAAAGCCTGCTGACTCTACCCAAACGTACCCCTTAATAAAGGCCGGATGACTGTACTCAGAGGTACCTCGGAAGGAAGGCCTGCTGACTCTACCCAGAGGGACCTCGGAAGGAAGGCCAGGTGACTGTACCCAGAGGTACCTGGAAAGGAAGGCCCGGTGATTGTACCCAGAGGTACCTCGGAAGGAAGGCCTGCTGACTCTACCCAGAGGGACCTCGGAAGGAAGGCCAGGTGACTGTACCCAGAGGTACCTGGAAAGGAAGGCCTGGTGACTGTCCTCAGAGGTACCTCAGAAGAAATACCTCGTGACTGTACCCAGACGTACCTGAGAAGGAAGGCCTGGTGACTGTACCCAGGGGTACCTCGGAAGGAAGGCCTGGTGACTGTACCTAGAGGTAACTCCGAAAGAGGAGTGGTGACTGTACCCAGGGTATCTCCCAAGGAAAGCCAGGTGACTGCAGCCAGAGGTACCTCGGAAGAAAGGCCTGGTGACTGTTCCGAAAAGTACCTCAGAAGGAAGGCCTGATGACTCTACCCAGACGTACCCCTTCAGAAAGGCCGGGTGACTGTACTCAGAGGTACCTCGGAAGGAAGGCCTGGTGACTGTACCCAGAGGTACCTCAGAAGGAAGGCCGTTGACTGTACCCAGAGGGACCTCGGAAGAAAGGCCTGCTGACTGTACCCAGAGGGAACTGAGAAAGAAGGCAGAGTGACTGTACCCAGAGGGACCTCAGAAGGAAGGCCTTTGACTGCACCCAGAGGTACCCCTGAAGGAACGCCTGGTGATTGTACCCATAGGTACCTCAGAAGGAACGACTGGAGACTGTAACCAGAGGTACCTCGTAAGAACGGCCTGGTGAGTGTATCCAGAGGTACCTCGGAAACTAGTCCTGATGACTGTACCCACAGGTACTTCGGAAGGAAGGCCTGGAGACTGTACCTAGACGTACCTCGGAAGAAAGGCCTGGTGACTGTAGTCAGAGGTACCTCGGAAGGAAGGCCTGGCGACTGTACACAGAAGCACCTCGGAAGAAAGGCCTGGTGACTGTACCCAGAGGTACCTCGGAAGGAAGGCCTAGTGACTGTACCCAGAGCTAACTCAGAAGGAGCGCCTGGTGATTGTACCCAGAGGTACTTCGGAAGGAAAGCCTAGTGGCTTAACTCAGAAGTGCCTCGGCAGGAAGGCCTGGTGACCGTACCCAGAGGTACCTCGAAAGAAATGCTTGGTGACGGTACTTAGAAGTACCTGGGAAGGAAGGCCTGGTGACAGTACTCGGAGGTACCGCAGAAGAAAGGCCTGGTGACTGTACCCAGGGGTATCTCAGAAGGAAGGCCTGGTGACTGTACCCAGAGGTAACTCGTAAGGAAGGCCTGGTGACTGTACCCAGAGGTACCTGAGAAGGAATGCCTGGTGACTGTACTCAGATGTACCGCGGAAAAAAGGCCTGGTGAGTGTACCCAGAGGTACCTCGGAAGGATGGCCTGGTGACTATACCCAGAGGTACCTCCGAAGGAAAGACTGGTGACTGTACCCAGAGGTATCTCGGAGGGAGGGCATAGTGACATTACCCAGAGGTACCTCGGAAGGAAGGTCCAGAGACTGTACCCAAAGGTACCTCGGAAGAAAGGCCCCGTGACTGTACACAGAGACACCACGGAAGGAAGGCCTGGTGACTGTACCCAGAGGTACCTTGGAAGGAAGGCCTGGTGACTACCCAGACGTACCTCCGAAGAAAGGCCTGGTGACTGTACTCAGAGGTACCCCAGAAGAAAAACCTCGTGACTGTACCCAGTGGTACCTCAGAAGGAAGGCATGATGACTGTACCCAGAGGTACCTCGGAAGGAAGGCCTGGTCACGGTACCCAGAGCTAACTCTGAAGGAATCCCTGGTGACTGTACGCAGAGGTACCTCGTGAGAAAGGCCTGGTGACTGTACCCAGAGGTACCTCAGAAGAAAGGCCTAGAGACTGTTCCCAGAGGGACCTCAGAAAGAAGGCCGTGTGACTGTACCCGGAGATACCTCTGAAGGAAGGCCTGTTGACTCTACCCATAGGTACCTCAGAAGGAAAGCCTGGTGACTGTACCCGCAGGTACGTCGTAAGAAAGGTCTGGTGAGGGTACACAGACTTACCTCGGAAACAAGCGCTGGTGACTGTATCCAAAGGTACCTCAGAGGGAAGGTCTGGTGACTGTACCCAGAGGTAGATCGGAAGAAAAGCCTGGTGACTGTACCTAGAGGGACCTCAGAAATAATCCCGGGTGACTGTACCCAGAGGTACCTCAGAAGGAAGGGCGGTGACTGTACCCAGAGGTACCTCCTAAGAAAGGCCTGGTGACTGTACCCAGAGGGACCTCAGAAATAAGCCCGGGTGACTGTACCCAGAGGTACCTCAGAAGGAAGGGCGGTGACTGTACCCAGAGGTACCTCCTAAGAAAGGCCTGGTGACTGTACCCAGAGGGACCTCAGAAATAAGCCCGGGTGCTGTACCCAGAGGTACCTCAGAAGGAAGGCCGTTGACTGTACCAAGAGGGACCTCGGAAGAAAGGCCTGATGACTGTACCCAGAGGGAACTGAGAAAAAAGGCAGGGTGACTGTACCCAGAGGTACCTCAGAAGGAAGGCCTTTCACTGTACCCAGAGGTACCTCAGAAGGAACGACTGGAGACTGTAACCAGAGGTACCTCGCAAAACGGCCTGGTGACTGTACCCAGAGGTACCTCGGAAACTAGTCCTGATGACAGTACCAACAGGTACTTCGGAAGGAAGGCCTGGAGACTGTACCCAGACGTACCTCGGAAGAAAGGCCTGGTGACTGTAGTCAGAGGTACCCCGGAAGGAAGGCCTGGTGACTGTACCCAGAGGTACCTGGGAAGAAATGTCTGATGACACTACCCAGAGGTACCTCGGAAAGAAGCCCTGCTGACTGTACCCAGAGGTACCTGGAAAGGAAGTCCTGGTGACTGTACTCAGAGGTACCTCAGAAGAAATACCTCGTGACTGTACCCAGAGGTACCTGAGAAGGAAGGCCTGGTGACTGTACCCAGAGGTACCTCGGAAGGAAGGCCTGGTCACTGTACCCAGAGCTAATTCTGAAGGAATGCCTGGTGACTGTACCCAGAGGTACCTCGTAAGAAAGGCCTGGTGACTGTACCCAGAGGTACCTCAGAAGCAAGGCCTGGTGACTGTACCAAGAGGTAACTCGTAGGAAAGGCGTGGTGAGTGTACCCACGGTAATTCCCACGGAAAGCCTGGTGACTGTAACCAGAGTTACCTCGGGAGGAAGGCCTGGTGACTGTAACGAGAAGTACCTCAGAAGGAAAGCCTGATGACTCTACCCAAACGTACCCCTTAATAAAGTCCGGATGACTGTACTCAGAGGTACCTCGGAAGGAAGGCCTGCTGACTCTACCCAGAGGGACCTCGGAAGGAAGGCCAGGTGACTGTACCCAGAGGTACCTGGAAAGGAAGGCCCGGTGATTGTACCCAGAGGTACCTCGGAAGGAAGGCCTGGTGACTGTACCCAGACGCACTTCATAAGAAAGTCCTGGTGACTGTACTCAGAGGTACCTCGGAAGGAAGGCCTGGGGACTTTACCCAGGGATACCTTAGAAGGAATGCCTGGTTACTGTACCCAGATGTACCTCGGAAGGAAGGCCTGGTGACTGTACCCAGAGATACCTGGGAAGAAATGCCTGATGACACTACCCAGAGGTACCTCGGAAGGAAGCCCTGCTGACTGTACCCAGAGGTACCTGGAAAGGAAGGCCTGGTGACTGTCCTCAGAGGTACCTCAGAAGAAATACCTCGTGACTGTACCCAGACGTACCTGAGAACGAAGGCCTGGTGACTGTACCCAGGGGTACCTCGGAAGGAAGGCCTGGTGACTGTACCTAGAGGTAACTCCGAAAGAGGCGTGGTGACTGTACCCAGGGTATCTCCCAAGGAAAGCCAGGTGACTGCAGCCAGAGGTACCTCGGAAGAAAGGCCTGGTGACTGTTCCGAGAAGTACCTCAGAAGGAAGGCCTGATGACTCTACCCAGACGTACCCCTTCAGAAAGGCCGGGTGACTGTACTCAGAGGTACCTCGGAAGGAAGGCCTGGTGACTGTACCCAGAGGTACGTCGGAAGGAAGGCCTGGTGACTGTACCTAGAGATAACTCGGAAGAAAGGAGTGGTGACTGTACCCAGGGTAACTCCCAAGGAAAGCCTGGTGACTGTAACCAGAGGTACCTCGGAAGGAAGGCCTGCTGACTGTAGCCAGAGTTACCTCCGAAGGAAGGCCTGGTGACTGTACCCAGAGGTAACTCGGAAGAAATGCCTGGTGACTCTAAACAGAGGTACCTCGGGAGGAATCCCTGGTGACTGTACCCAGAGGTACCTCAGAAGGAAGGCCTGGTGATTGTTCCTAGAGATACCTCCGAAAGGAAGGCCTGGTGACTGTACACAGAAGTACCTCGGAAGAAAGGCCTGGTGACTGTACCCAGAGCTAACTCAGAAGAAAGACCTCGTGACTGTACCCAGAGGTACCTCAGAAGGAAGGCCTGGTGATTGTACCTAGAGGTACCTCGGAAGGAAGGCCTGGTGACTGTACCCAGAGGGACCTCAGAAATAAGCCCGGGTGCTGTACCCAGAGGTACCTCAGAAGGAAGGCCGTTGACTGTACCCAGAGGGACCTCGGAAGAAAGGCCTGCTGACTGTACCCAGAGGGAACTGAGAAAGAAGGCAGAGTGACTGTACCCAGAGGGACCTCAGAAGGAAGGCCTTTGACTGTACCCAGAGGTACCCCTGAAGGAACGCCTGGTGATTGTACCCATAGGTACCTCAGAGGGAACGACTGGAGACTGTAACCAGAGGTACCTCTTAAGAACGGCCTGGTGAGTGTACCCAGAGGTACCTCGGAAACTAGTCCTGATGACTGTACATACAGGTACTTCGGAAGGAAGGCCTGGAGACTGTACCTAGACGTACCTCGGAAGAAAGGCCTGGTGACTGTAGTCAGAGGTACCTCGGAAGGAAGGCCTGGGGACTATTCCCAGAGGAACATCGGAAGGAAGGCCTGGTTACCATTCCCAGAGGTACCTCGGAAGGAAGGCCTGGTGACCGTACCCAGACGTACCTTGGAAGAAAGGCCTGGTGACTCTACCCAGAAGAACCTCGGAAGGAAGGCCTGTTAACTATACCAAGACGTATCTCTGAAGGAAGGCCTGGTGACTGTATTAAGAGTGGCCACGGAAGGAAGGCCTGGTTACTGTACCCAGAGGTACCTGAGAAGGAAGGCCTGGTGATTGTTCCTAGAGATACCTCCGAAAGGAAGGCCTGGTGACTGTACTCAGAGGTATCTCGGAAGGAAGGCCTGGTGACTGTACCTAGAGATAACTCGGAAGAAAGGGGTGGTGACTGTACCCAGGGTAACTCCCAAGGAAAGCCTGGTGACTGTAACCAGAGGTACCTCGGAAGGAAGGCCTGCTGACTGTACCCAGAGGGAACAGAGAAAGAAGGCAGAGTGACTGTACCCAGAAGGACCTCAGAAGGAAGGCCTTTGACTGTACCCAGAGGTACCCCTGAAGGAACGCCTGGTGATTGTACCCATAGGTACCTCAGAAGGAACGACTGGAGACTGTAACCAGAGGTACCTCTTAAGAACGGCCTGGTGAGTGTACCCAGAGGTACCTCGGAAACTAGTCCTGATGACTGTACCCACAGGTACTTCGGAAGGAAGGCCTGGAGACTGTACCCAGACGTACCTCGGAAGAAAGGCCTGGTGACTGTAGTCAGAGGTACCTCGGAAGGAAGGCCAGGTGACTGTACCCAGGGGTACCTCGGAAGGAAGGCCTGGTGACTGTACACAGAAGCACCTCGGAAGAAAGGCCTGGTGACTGTACCCAGTGGTACCTCGGAAGGAAAGCCTAGTGACTGTACCCAGAGCTAACTCAGAAGGAGCGCCTGGTGATTGTACCCAGAGGTACTTGGGAAGGAAAGCCTGGTGGCTTAACTCAGAAGTGCCTCGGAAGGAAGGCCTGGTGACCGTACCCAGAGGTACCTCGAAAGAAATGCTTGGTGACGGTACTTAGAAGTACCTGGGAAGGAAGGCCTGGTGAAAGTACTCGGAGGTACCGCAGAAGGAAGGCCTGGTGACTGTACCCAGGGGTATCTCAGAAGGAAGGCCTGGTGACTGTACCCAGAGGTAACTCGTAAGGAAGGCCTGGTGACTGTACCCAGAGGTACCTCAGAAGGAATGCCTGGTAACTGTACTCAGAGGTACCGCGGAAAAAAGGCCTGGTGAGTGTACCCAGAGGTACCTCGGAAGGATGGCCTGGTGACTATACCCAGAGGTACCTCCGAAGGAATGACTGGTGACTGTACCCAGAGGTATCTCGGAGGGAGGGCATAGTGATTTTACCCAGAGGTACCTCGGAAGGAAGGTCCAGAGACTGTACCCAAAGGTACCTCGGAAGAAAGGCCCCGTGACTGTACACAGAGGCACCACGGAAGGAAGGCATGGTGACTGTACCCAGAGGTACCTTGGAAGGAAGGCCTGGTGACTACCCAGACGTACCTCCGAAGAAAGGCCTGGTGACTGTACTCAGAGGTACCCCAGAAGAAAAACCTCGTGACTGTACCCAGTGGTACCTCAGAAGGAAGGCATGATGACTGTACCCAGAGGTACCTCGGAAGGAAGGCCTGGTCACTGTACCCAGAGCTAACTCTGAAGGAATGCCTGGTGACTGTACCCAGAGGTACCTCAGAAGAAAGGCCTAGAGACTGTTCCCAGAGGGACCTCAGAAAGAAGGCCGTGTGACTGTACCCAGAGATACCTCTGAAGGAAGGCCTGTTGACTCTACCCATAGGTACCTCAGAAGGAAAGCCTGGTGACTGTACCCGCAGGTACGTCGTAAGAAAGGTCTGGTGAGGGTACACAGACTTACCTCGGAAACAAGGGCTGGTGACTGTATCCAAAGGTACCTCAGAGGGAAGGTCTGGTGACTGTACCCAGAGGTAGATCGGAAGAAAAGCCTGGTGACTGTACCTAGAGGGACCTCAGAAATAATCCCGGGTGACTGTACCCAGAGGTACCTCAGAAGGAAGGGCGGTGACTGTACCCAGAGGTATCTCCTAAGAAAGGCCTGGTGATTGTACCCAGAGGGACCTCAGAAATAAGCCCGGGTGCTGTACCCAGAGGTACCTCAGAAGGAAGGCCGTTGACTGTACCCAGAGGGACCTCGGAAGAAAGGCCTGCTGACTGTACCCAGAGGGAACTGAGAAAAAAGGCAGGGTGACTGTACCCAGAGGTACCTCAGAAGGAAGGCCTTTCACTGTACCCAGAGGTACCTCTGAAGGAACGCCTGGTGACTGTACCCAGAGGTACCTCAGAAGGAACGACTGGAGATTGTAACCAGAGGTACCTCGCAAAACGGCCTGGTGAGTGTACCCAGAGGTACCTCGGAAACTAGGCCTGATGACAGTACCAACAGGTACTTCGGAAGGAAGGCCTGGAGACTGTACCCAGAGGTACCTGGGAAGAAATGCCTGATGACACTACCCAGAGGTACCTCGGAAAGAAGCCCTGCTGACTGTACCCAGAGGTACCTGGAAAGGAAGTCCTGGTGACTGTACTCAGAGGTACCTCAGAAGAAATACCTCGTGACTGTACCCAGAGGTACCTGAGAAGGAAGGCCTGGTGACTGTACCCAGAGGTACCTCGGAAGGAAGGCCTGGTCACTGTACCCAGAGCTAATTCTGAAGGAATGCCTGGTGACTGTACCCAGAGGTACCTCGTAAGAAAGGCCTGGTGACTGTACCCAGAGGTAACTCAGAAGCAAGGCCTGGTGACTGTACCAAGAGGTAACTCGTAGGAAAGGCGTGGTGAGTGTACCCCCGGTAATTCCCACAGAAAGCCTGGTGACTGTAACCAGAGTTACCTCGGGAGGTAGGCCTGGTGACTGTAACGAGAAGTTCCTCAGAAGGAAAGCCTGCTGACTCTACCCAAACGTACCCCTTAATAAAGGCCGGATGACTGTACTCAGAGGTACCTCGTAAGGAAGGCCTGCTGACTCTACCCAGAGGGACCTCGGAAGGAAGGCCAGGTGACTGTACCCAGAGGTACCTGGAAAGGAAGGCCCGGTGATTGTACCCAGAGGTACCTCGGAAGGAAGGCCTGGTGACTGTACCCAGACGCACTTCGGAAGAAAGTCCTGGTGACTGTATTCAGAGGTACCTCGAAAGGAAGGCCTGGGGACTTTACCCAGGGATACCTTAGAAGGAATGCCTGGTTACTGTACCCAGATGTACCTCGGAAGGAAGGCCTGGTGACTGTACCCAGAGATACCTGGGAAGAAATGCCTGATGACACTACCCAGAGGTACCTCGGAAGGAAGCCCTGCTGACTGTACCCAGAGGTACCTGGAAAGGAAGGCCTGGTGACTGTCCTCAGAGGTACCTCAGAAGAAATACCTCGTGACTGTACCCAGACGTACCTGAGAAGGAAGGCCTGGTGACTGTACCCAGGGGTACCTCGGAACGAAGGCCTGGTGACTGTACCTAGAGGTAACTCCGAAAGAGGCGTGGTGACTGTACCCAGGGTATCTCCCAAGGAAAGCCAGGTGACTGCAGCCAGAGGTACCTCGGAAGAAAGGCCTGCTGACTGTTCCGAGAAGTACCTCAGAAGGAAGGCCTGATGACTCTACCCAGACGTACCCCTTCAGAAAGGCCGGGTGACTGTACTCAGAGGTACCTCGGAAGGAAGGCCTGGTGACTGTACCCAGAGGTACGTCGGAAGGAAGGCCTGGTGACTGTACCTAGAGATAACTCGGAAGAAAGGGGTGGTGACTGTACCCAGGGTAACTCCCAAGGAAAGCCTGGTGACTGTAACCAGAGGTACCTCGGAAGGAAGGCCTGCTGACTGTAGCCAGAGTTACCTCCGAAGGAAGGCCTGGTGACTGTACCCAGAGGTAACTCGGAAGAAATGCCTGGTGACTCTAAACAGAGGTACCTCGGGAGGAATCCCTGGTGACTGTACCCAGAGGTACCTCAGAAGGAAGGCCTGGTGATTGTTCCTAGAGATACCTCCGAAAGGAAGGCCTGGTGACTGTACACAGAAGTACCTCGGAAGAAAGGCCTGGTGACTGTACCCAGAGCTAACTCAGAAGAAAGACCTCGTGACTGTACCCAGAGGTACCTCAGAAGGAAGGCCTGGTGATTGTACCTAGAGGTACCTCGGAAGGAAGGCCTGGTGACTGTACCCAGAGGGACCTCAGAAACAAGCCCGGGTGCTGTACCCAGAGGTACCTCAGAAGGAAGGCCGTTGACTGTACCCAGAGGGACCTCGGAAGAAAGGCCTGCTGACTGTACCCAGAGGGAACAGAGAAAGAAGGCAGAGTGACTGTACCCAGAAGGACCTCAGAAGGAAGGCCTTTGACTGTACCCAGAGGTACCCCTGAAGGAACGCCTGGTGATTGTACCCATAGGTACCTCAGAAGGAACGACTGGAGACTGTAACCAGAGGTACCTCTTAAGAACGGCCTGGTGAGTGTACCCAGAGGTACCTCGGAAACTAGTCCTGATGACTGTACCCACAGGTACTTCGGAAGGAAGGCCTGGAGACTGTACCCAGACGTACCTCGGAAGAAAGGCCTGGTGACTGTAGTCAGAGGTACCTCGGAAGGAAGGCCTGGTGACTGTACCCAGGGGTACCTGGGAAGGAAGGCCTGGCGACTGTACACAGAAGCACCTCGGAAGAAAGGCCTGGTGACTGTACCCAGTGGTACCTCGGAAGGAAGGCCTAGTGACTGTACCCAGAGCTAACTCAGAAGGAGCGCCTGGTGATTGTACCCAGAGGTACTTCGGAAGGAAAGCCTGGTGGCTTAACTCAGAAGTGCCTCGGAAGGAAGGCCTGGTGACCGTACCCAGAGGTATCTCGAAAGAAATGCTTGGTGACGGTACTTAGAAGTACCTGGGAAGGAAGGCCTGGTGACAGTACTCGGAGGTACCGCAGAAGGAAGGCCTGGTGACTGTACCCAGGGGTATCTCAGAAGGAAGGCCTGGTGACTGTACCCAGAGGTAACTCGTAAGGAAGGCCTGGTGAGTGTACCCAGAGGTACCTCAGAAGGAATGCCTGGTAACTGTACTCAGAGGTACCGCGGAAAAAAGGCCTGGTGAGTGTACCCAGAGGTACCTCGGAAGGATGGCCTGGTGACTATACCCAGAGGTACCTCCGAAGGAAAGACTGGTGACTGTACCCAGAGGTATCTCGGAGGGAGGGCATAGTGACTTTACCCAGAGGTACCTCGGAAGGAAGGTCCAGAGACTGTACCCAAAGGTACCTCGGAAGAAAGACCCCGTGACTGTACACAGAGGCACCACGGAAGGAAGGCCTGGTGACTCTACCCAGAGGTACCTTGGAAGGAAGGCCTGGTGACTACCCAGACGTACCTCCGAAGAAAGGCCTGGTGACTGTACTCAGAGGTACCCCAGAAGAAAAACCTCGTGACTGTACCCAGTGGTACCTCAGAAGGAAGGCATGATGACTGTACCCAGAGGTACCTCGGAAGGAAGGCCTGGTCACTGTACCCAGAGCTAACTCTGAAGGAATGCCTGGTGACTGTACCCAGAGGTACCTCGTGAGAAAGGCCTGGTGACTGTACCCAGAGGTACCTCAGAAGAAAGGCCTAGAGACTGTTCCCAGAGGGACCTCAGAAAGAAGGCCGTGTGACTGTACCCAGAGATACCTCTGAAGGAAGGCCTGTTGACTCTACCCGTAGGTACCTCAGAAGGAAAGCCTGGTGACTGTACCCGCAGGTACCTCGTAAGAAAGGTCTGGTGAGGGTACACAGACTTACCTCGGAAACAAGGGCTGATGACTGTATCCAAAGGTACCTCAGAGGGAAGGTCTGGTGACTGTACCCAGAGGTAGAAGGGAAGAAAAGCCTGGTGACTGTACCTAGAGGGACCTCAGAAATAATCCCGGGTGACTGTACCCAGAGGTACCTCAGAAGGAAGGGCGGTGACTGTACCCAGAGGTATCTCCTAAGAAAGGCCTGGTGACTGTACCCAGAGGGACCTCAGAAATAAGCCCGGGTGCTGTACCCAGAGGTACCTCAGAAGGAAGGCCGTTGACTGTACCCAGAGGGACCTCGGAAGAAAGGCCTGGAGACTGTACCCAGACGTACCTAGGAAGAAAGGCCTGGTGACTGTAGTCAGAGGTACCTCGGAAGGAAGGCCTGGTGACTGTACCCAGGGGTACCTGGGAAGGAAGGCCTGGCGACTGTACACAGAAGCACCTCGGAAGAAAGGCCTGGTGACTGTACCCAGTGGTACCTCGGAAGGAAGGCCTAGTGACTGTACCCAGAGCTAACTCAGAAGGAGCGCCTGGTGATTGTACCCAGAGGTACTTCGGAAGGAAAGCCTGGTGGCTTAACTCAGAAGTGCCTCGGAAGGAAGGCCTGGTGACCGTACCCAGAGGTACCTCGAAAGAAATGCTTGGTGACGGTACTTAGAAGTACCTGGGAAGGAAGGACTGGTGACAGTACTCGGAGGTACCGCAGAAGGAAGGCCTGGTGACTGTACCCAGGGGTATCTCAGAAGGAAGGCCTGGTGACTGTACCCAGAGGTACCTGAGAAGGAATGCCTGGTGACTGTACTCAGAGGTACCGCGGAAAAAAGGCCTGGTGAGTGTACCCAGAGGTACCTCGGAAGGATGGCCTGGTGACTATACCCAGAGGTACCTCCGAAGGAAGGACTGGTGACTGTACCCAGAGGTATCTCGGAGGGAGGGCATAGTGACTTTACCCAGAGGTACCTCGGAAGGAAGGTCCAGAGACTGTACCCAAAGGTACCTCGGAAGAAAGGCCCGGAGACTGTACCCAGAGGTATCTCAGAAGCAAGACCTGGTGACTGTACCCAGAGGTACCTCAGAAGGAATGCCTGGTGACTGTACTCAGAGGTACCGTGAAAAAAAGGCCTGGTGAGTGTACCCAGAGGTACCTCGGAAGGAAGGTCTGGTGACTCTACCCAGAGGTACCTTGGAAGGAAGGCCTGGTGACTACCCAGACGTACCTCCGAAGAAAGGCCTGGTGACTGTACTCAGAGGTACCCCAGAAGAAAAACCTCGTGACTGTACCCAGTGGTACCTCAGAAGGAAGGCATGATGACTGTACTCAGAGGTACCTCGGAAGGAAGGCCTGGTCACTGTACCCAGAGCTAACTCTGAAGGAATGCCTGGTGACTGTACCCAGAGTTACTTCGTGAGAAAGGCCTGGTGACTGTACCCAGAGGTACCTCAGAAGAAAGGCCTAGAGACTGTTCCCAGAGGGACCTCAGAAAGAAGGCCGTGTGACTGTACCCAGAGATACCTCTGAAGGAAGGCCTGTTGACTCTACCCGTACGTACTCAGAAGGAAAGCCTGGTGACTGTACCCGCAGGTACGTCGTAAGAAAGGTCTGGTGAGGGTACACAGACTTACCTCGGAAACAAGGGCTGGTGACTGTATCCAAAGGTACCTCAGAGGGAAGGTCTGGTGACTGTACCCAGAGGTAGATCGGAAGAAAAGCCTGGTGACTGTACCTAGAGGGACCTCAGAAATAATCCCGGGTGACTGTACCCAGAGGTACCTCAGAAGGAAGGGCGGTGACTGTACCCAGAGGTACCTCCTAAGAAAGGCCTGGTGACTGTACCCAGAGGGACCTCAGAAATAAGCCCGGGTGCTGTACCCAGAGGTACCTCAGAAGGAAGGCCGTTGACTGTACCCAGAGGGACCTCGGAAGAAAGGCCTGCTGACTGTACCCAGAGGGAACTGAGAAAAAAGGCAGGGTGACTGTACCCAGAGGTACCTCAGAAGGAAGGCCTTTCACTGTACCCAGAGGTACCTCTGAAGGAACGCCTGGTGACTGTACCCAGAGGTACCTCAGAAGGAACGACTGGAGACTGTAACCAGAGGTACCTCGCAAAACGGCCTGGTGAGTGTACCCAGAGGTACCTCGGAAACTAGTCCTGATGACAGTACCAACAGGTACTTCGGAAGGAAGGCCTGGAGACTCTACCCAGACGTACCTCGGAAGAAAGGCCTGGTGACTGTAGTCAGAGGTACCTCGGAAGGAAGGCCTGGTGACTGTACCCAGAGGTACCTGGGAAGAAATGCCTGATGACACTACCCAGAGGTACCTCGGAAAGAAGCCCTGCTGACTGTACCCAGAGGTACCTGGAAAGGAAGTCCTGGTGACTGTACTCAGAGGTACCTCAGAAGAAATACCTCGTGACTGTACCCAGAGGTACCTGAGAAGGAAGGCCTGGTGACTGTACCCAGAGGTACCTCGGAAGGAAGGCCTGGTCACTGTACCCAGAGCTAATTCTGAAGGAATGCCTGGTGACTGTACCAAGAGGTACCTCGTAAGAAAGGCCTGGTGACTGTACCCAGAGGTACCTCAGAAGCAAGGCCTGGTGACTGTACCAAGAGGTAACTCGTAGGAAAGGCGTGGTGAGTGTACCCAGGGTAATTCCCACGGAAAGCCTGGTGACTGTAACCAGAGTTACCTCGGGAGGAAGGCCTGTTGACTGTAACGAGAAGTTCCTCAGAAGGAAAGCCTGATGACTCTACTCAAACGTACCCCTTAATAAAGGCCGGATGACTGTACTCAGAGGTACCTCGGAAGGAAGGCCTGCTGACTCTACCCAGAGGGAGCTCGGAAGGAAGGCCAGGTGACTGTACCCAGAGGTACCTGGAAAGGAAGGCCCGGTGATTGTACCCAGAGGTACCTCGGAAGGAAGGCCTGGTGACTGTACCCAGACGCACTTCGGAAGAAAGTCCTGGTGACTGTATTCAGAGGTACCTCGAAAGGAAGGCCTGGGGACTTTACCCAGGGATACCTTAGAAGGAATGCCTGGTTACTGTACCCAGATGTACCTCGGAAGGAAGGCCTGGTGACTGTGCCCAGAGATACCTGGGAAGAAATGCCTGATGACACTACCCAGAGGTACCTCGGAAGGAAGGTCCAGAGACTGTACCCAAAGGTACCTCGGAAGAAAGGCCCCGTGACTGTACACAGAGGCACCACGGAAGGAAGGCCTGGTTACTGTACCCAGAGGTACCTTGGAAGGAAGGCCTGGTGACTACCCAGACGTACCTCCGAAGAAAGGCCTGGTGACTGTACTCAGAGGTACCCCAGAAGAAAAACCTTGTGACTGTACCCAGTGGTACCTCAGAAGGAAGGCATGATGACTGTACCCAGAGGTACCTCGGAAGGAAGGCCTGGTCACTGTACCCAGAGCTAACTCTGAAGGAATGCCTGGTGACTGTACCCAGAGGTACCTCAGAAGAAAGGCCTAGAGACTGTTCCCAGAGGGACCTCAGAAAGAAGGCCGTGTGACTGTACCCAGAGATACCTCTGAAGGAAGGCCTGTTGACTCTACCCATAGGTACCTCAGAAGGAAAGCCTGGTGACTGTACCCGGAGGTATCTCGTAAGAAAGGCCTGGTGAGGGTACACAGACTTACCTCGGAAACAAGGGCTGGTGACTGTATCCAAAGGGACCTCGGAAGAAAGGCCTGGTGACTGTACCCAGAGGGAACTGAGAAAGAAGGCCGGGTGACTGTACCCAGAGGTACCTGAGAAGGAAGGCCTTTGACTGTACCCAGAGGTACCTCTGAAGGAACGCCTGGTGACTGTACCCAAAGGTATCTCAGAAGGAAAGCCTGGTGACTGTACGCAGTGGTACCTCAGAAGGATGGCCTGGTGAGTCTACCCAGAGGTACTTTAGAAGGAAGGCCTGGTGACTCTACCCAGAGGTACCTCGGAAACAAAGCCTGATGACTGTACCCAGAGGTACCTCGGAAGGAAGGCCTGGTCACTGTACCCAGAGCTAACTCTGAAGGAATGCCTGGTGACTGTACCCAGAGGTACCTCAGAAGAAAGGCCTAGAGACTGTTCCCAGAGGGACCTCAGAAAGAAGGCCGTGTGACTGTACCCAGAGATACCTCTGAAGGAAGGCCTGTTGACTCTACCCATAGGTACCTCAGAAGGAAAGCCTGGTGACTGTACCCGGAGGTACCTCGTAAGAAAGGCCTGGTGAGGGTACACAGACTTACCTCGGAAACAAGGGCTGGTGACTGTATCCAAAGGTACCTCAGAGGGAAGGTCTGGTGACTGTACCCAGAGGTAGATCGGAAGAAAAGCCTGGTGACTGTACCTAGAGGGACCTCAGAAATAATCCCGGGTGACTGTACCCGGAGGTACCTCCTAAGAAAGGCCTGGTGACTGTACCCAAAGGGACCTCGGAAGAAAGGCCTGGTGACTGTACCCAGAGGGAACTGAGAAAGAAGGCCGGGTGACTGTACCCAGAGGTACCTGAGAAGGAAGGCCTTTGACTGTACCCAGAGGTACCTCTGAAGGAACGCCTGGTGACTGTACCCAAAGGTATCTCAGAAGGAAAGCCTGGTGACTGTACGCAGTGGTACCTCAGAAGGATGGCCTGGTGAGTCTACCCAGAGGTACTTTAGAAGGAAGGCCTGGTGACTCTACCCAGAGGTACCTCGGAAACAAAGCCTGATGACTGTACTCAGAGGTACCTCGGAAGGAAGGCCTGGGGACTATACCCAGAGGTACATCGGAAGGAAGGCCTGGTGACCATTCCCAGAGGCACCTCAGAAGGAAGGCCTGGTGACCGTACCCAGACGTACCTTGGAAGAAAGGCCTGGTGACTGTACCCAGAAGTACCTCGGAAGGAAGGCCTGGTAACTATACCCAGACGTATCTCTGAAGAAAGGCCTGGTGACTGTATTAAGAGTGGCCACGGAAGGAAGGCCTGGTTACTGTACCCAGAGTTACCTGAGAAGGAAGGCCTGGTGGGTGTACCCACAGGAACCTCAGATGGAAGGCCTGGTGACTGTACCCAGCGGTACCTCAGAATGAAAACCTGGTGATTGTACCCAGAGTTCCCTCTTAAGAAATGCCTGGTGACTGTACACAGAGATACCTCGGAAGGAAGAGCTGGTGACTGTACCGGGCGATATTTCAGAAGAAAGACCTGGTGACTGTACCAAGAAGCACCTCAGAAGAAAGGCATGGTGACTATACCCAGAGGTACTTCGGAAGGAATGCCTGGTGACTGTACCCACAGGTACCTCGGAAGGAAGGCCTGGGGATTGTACCCAGAGGTACATCGGAAGGAAGGCCTGTTGAGCGTACCCAGAGATACCTCGGAAGGAAGGCTTGGTGACAGCACTCAGAGGTACCTGGGAAGGAAGGCCTGGTGACTGTACTCCGAGGTACCGCAGAAGGAATGCCTGGTGACAGTACCCAGACGTACCTCGGAAGAAAGTCCTGGTGAGTGTACTCAGAGGTACCTCGGAGGGAAGGTCTTGTGACTGTACCCAGAGTTACCTCGGAAGGAAGGCCTGGTGACTGCACCGAGAGGTTCCTCGGAAGGAAGGCCTGGTGAGTGTACCCAGGCGCACCTCGGAAGAAAGTTCTGGTGACTGTACTCAGAGGTACCGCAGAAGGAAGGCCTGGGGACTTTACCCAGAGATAACTTAGAAGGAATGCCTGGTGACTGTACACAGATGTACCTCGGAAGGAAGGCCTGGTGACCGCGCCCAGAGGTACGTCGGAAGGAAGGTCTGGGGACCGTACCCAGAGGGACCTCGGAAGAAATGCTTGGTGACGGTACTCAGAAGTACCTGGGAAGGAAGGCCTGGTGACTGTACTCGGAGGTACCGCAGAAGGAAGCCCTGTTGACTGTACCCAGAGGTATCTCAGAAGGAAGGCATGGTGACTGTACCCAGAGGTACCTCGGAAGGAAGGCCTAGTGACTGTACCCAGAGGTACCTCAGAAGGAATGCCTGGTGACTGTACTCAGAGGTACCGCGGAAAAACGTCTGGTGAGTGTACCCAGATGTACCTCGGAAGGATGGTCTGGTGACTATACCCGGAGGTACCTCCGAAGGAAGGCCTGGTGATTGTACCTAGAGGTACCTCGGAAGGAAGTCCTGGTGACTGTACCCAGAGGGACCTCAGAAATAAGCCCGGGTGCTGTACCCAGAGGTACCTCAGAAGGAAGGCCGTTGACTGTACCCAGAGGGACCTCGGAAGAAAGGCCTGCTGACTGTACCCAGAGGGAACTGAGAAAAAAGGCAGGGTGACTGTACCCAGAGGTACCTCAGAAGGAAGGCCTTTCACTGTACCCAGAGGTACCTCTGAAGGAACGCCTGGTGACGGTACCCAGAGGTACCTCAGAAGGAACGACTGGAGACTGTAACCAGAGGTACCTCGCAAAACGGCCTGGTGAGTGTACCCAGAGGTACCTCGGAAAGTAGTCCTGATGACAGTACCAACAGGTACTTCGGAAGGAAGGCCTGGAGACTGTACCCAGACGTACCTCGGAAGAAAGGCCTGGTGACTGTAGTCAGAGGTACCTCGGAAGAAAGGCCTGGTGACTGTACCCAGAGGTACCTGGGAAGAAATGCCTGATGACACTACCCAGAGGTACCTCGGAAAGAAGCCCTGCTGACTGTACCTAGAGGTACCTGGAAAGGAAGTCCTGGTGACTGTACTCAGAGGTACCTCAGAAGAAATACCTCGTGACTGTACCCAGAGGTACCTGAGAAGGAAGGCCTGGTGACTGTACCCAGAGGTACCTCGGAAGGAAGGCCTGGTCACTGTACCCAGAGCTAATTCTGAAGGAATGCCTGGTGACTGTACCCAGAGGTACCTCGTAAGAAAGGCCTGGTGACTGTACCCAGAGGTACCTCAGAAGCAAGGCCTGGTGACTGTACCAAGAGGTAAGTCGTAGGAAAGGCGTGGTGAGTGTACCCAGGGTAATTCCCACGGAAAGCCTGGTGACTGTAACCAGAGTTACCTCGGGAGGAAGGCCTGTTGACTGTAACGAGAAGTTCCTCAGAAGGAAAGCCTGATGACTCTACCCAAACGTACCCCTTAATAAAGGCCGGATGACTGTACTCAGAGGTACCTCGGAAGGAAGGCCTGCTGACTCTACCCAGAGGGACCTCGGAAGGAAGGCCAGGTGACTGTACCCAGAGGTACCTCGGAAGGAAGACCTGGTGACTGTACCCAGACGCACTTCGGAAGAAAGTCCTGGTGACTGTATTCAGAGGTACCTCGAAAGGAAGGCCTGGGGACTTTACCCAGGGATACCTTAGAAGGAATGCCTGGTTACTGTACCCAGATGTAACTCGGAAGGAAGGCCTGGTGACTGTGCCCAGAGATACCTGGGAAGAAATGCCTGATGACACTACCCAGAGGTACCTCGGAAGGAAGGCCTGGTTACTGTACCCAGAGGTACCTTGGAAGGAAGGCCTGGTGACTACCCAGACGTACCTCCGAAGAAAGGCCTGGTGACTGTACTCAGAGGTACCCCAGAAGAAAAACCTCGTGACTGTACCCAGTGGTACCTCAGAAGGAAGGCATGATGACTGTACCCAGAGGTACCTCGGAAGGAAGGCCTGGTCACTGTACCCAGAGCTAACTCTGAAGGAATGCCTGGTGACTGTACCCAGAGGTACCTCAGAAGAAAGGCCTAGAGACTGTTCCCAGAGGGACCTCAGAAAGAAGGCCGTGTGACTGTACCCAGAGATACCTCTGAAGGAAGGCCTGTTGACTCTACCCATAGGTACCTCAGAAGGAAAGCCTGGTGACTGTACCCGCAGGTACCTCGTAAGAAAGGCCTGGTGAGGGTACACAGACTTACCTCGGAAACAAGGGCTGGTGACTGTATCCAAAGGTACCTCAGAGGGAAGGTCTGGTGACTGTACCCAGAGGTAGATCGGAAGAAAAGCCTGGTGACTGTACCTAGAGGGACCTCAGAAATAATCCCGGGTGACTGTACCCGGAGGTACCTCCTAAGAAAGGCCTGGTGACTGTACCCAAAGGGACCTCGGAAGAAAGGCCTGGTGACTGTACCCAGAGGGAACTGAGAAAGAAGGCCGGGTGACTGTACCCAGAGGTACCTGAGAAGGAAGGCCTTTGACTGTACCCAGAGGTACCTCTGAAGGAACGCCTGGTGACTGTACCCAAAGGTATCTCAGAAGGAAAGCCTGGTGACTGTACGCAGTGGTACCTCAGAAGGATGGCCTGGTGAGTCTACCCAGAGGTACTTTAGAAGGAAGGCCTGGTGACTCTACCCAGAGGTACCTCGGAAACAAAGCCTGATGACTGTACTCAGAGGTACCTCGGAAGGAAGGCCTGGGGACTATACCCAGAGGTACATCGGAAGGAAGGCCTGGTGACCATTCCCAGAGGCACCTCGGAAGGAAGGCCTGGTGACCGTACCCAGACGTACCTTGGAAGAAAGGCCTGGTGACTGTACCCAGAAGTACCTCGGAAGGAAGGCCTGGTAACTATACCCAGACGTATCTCTGAAGAAAGGCCTGGTGACTGTATTAAGAGTGGCCACGGAAGGAAGGCCTGGTTACTGTACCCAGAGTTACCTGAGAAGGAAGGCCTGGTGGGTGTACCCACAGGAACCTCAGATGGAAGGCCTGGTGACTGTACCCAGCGGTACCTCAGAATGAAAACCTGGTGATCGTACCCAGAGTTCCCTCTTAAGAAATGCCTGGTGACTGTACACAGAGATACCTCGGAAGGAAGAGCTGGTGACTGTACCCGGCGATATTTCAGAAGAAAGACCTGGTGACTGTACCAAGAAGCACCTCAGAAGAAAGGCATGGTGACTATACCCAGAGGTACTTCGGAAGGAATGCCTGGTGACTGTACCCACAGGTACCTCGGAAGGAAGGCCTGGGGATTGTACCCAGAGGTACATCGGAAGGAAGGCCTGTTGAGCGTACCCAGAGATACCTCGGAAGGAAGGCTTGGTGACAGCACTCAGAGGTACCTGGGAAGGAAGGCCTGGTGACTGTACTCCGAGGTACCGCAGAAGGAATGCCTGGTGACAGTACCCAGACGTACCTCGGAAGAAAGTCCTGGTGAGTGTACTCAGAGGTACCTCGGAGGGAAGGTCTTGTGACTGTACCCAGAGTTACCTCGGAAGGAAGGCCTGGTGACTGCACCGAGAGGTTCCTCGGAAGGAAGGCCTGGTGAGTGTACCCAGGCGCACCTCGGAAGAAAGTTCTGGTGACTGTACTCAGAGGTACCGCAGAAGGAAGGCCTGGGGACTTTACCCAGAGATAACTTAGAAGGAATGCCTGGTGACTGTACACAGATGTACCTCGGAAGGAAGGCCTGGTGACCGCGCCCAGAGGTACGTCGGAAGGAAGGTCTGGGGACCGTACCCAGAGGGACCTCGGAAGAAATGCTTGGTGACGGTACTCAGAAGTACCTGGGAAGGAAGGCCTGGTGACTGTACTCGGAGGTACCGCAGAAGGAAGCCCTGTTGACTGTACCCAGAGGTATCTCAGAAGGAAGGCATGGTGACTGTACCCAGAGGTACCTCGGAAGGAAGGCCTAGTGACTGTACCCAGAGGTACCTCAGAAAGAATGCCTGGTGACTGTACTCAGAGGTACCGCGGAAAAAGGTCTGGTGAGTGTACCCAGATGTACCTCGGAAGGATGGTCTGGTGACTATACCCGGAGGTACCTCCGAAGGAAGGCCTGGTGACTGTACTCAGAGGTACATCAGAAGAAATACCTCGTGACTGTACCCAGAGGTACCTGAGAAGGAAGGCCTGGTGACTGTACCCAGGGGAACCTGGGAAGGAAGGCCTGGTGACTGTACCTAGAGGTAAGTCCGAATGAGGCGTGGTGACTGTACCCAGGGCATCTCCCAAGGAAAGCCAGGTGACTGCAGCCAGAGGTACCTCGGAAGAAAGGCCTGCTGACTGTTCCGAGAAGTACCTCAGAAGGAAGGCCTGATGACTCTACCCAGACGTACCCCTTCAGAAAGGCCGGGTGACTCTACTCAGAGGTACCTCGGAAGGAAGGCCTGGTGACTGTACCCAGAGGTACGTCGGAAGGAAGGCCTGGTGACTGTACCTAGAGATAACTCGGAAGAAAGGAGTGGTGACTGTACCCAGGGTAACTCCCAAGGAAAGCCTGGTGACTGTAACCAGAGGTACCTCGGAAGGAAAGCCTGCTGACTGTAGCCAGAGTTACCTCCGAAGGAAGGCCTGGTGACTGTACCCAGAGGTAACTCGGAAGAAATGCCTGGTGACTCTAAACAGAGGTACCTCGGGAGGAATCCCTGGTGACTGTACCCAGAGGTACCTCAGAAGGAAGGCCAGGTGATTGTTCCTAGAGATACCTCCGAAAGGAAGGCCTGGTGACTGTACACAGAAGTACCTCGGAAGAAAGGCCTGGTGACTGTACCCAGAGCTAACTCAGAAGAAAGACCTCGTGACTGTACCCAGAGGTACCTCAGAAGGAAGGCCTGGTGATTGTACCTAGAGGTACCTCGGAAGGAAGGCCTGGTGACTGTACCCAGAGGGACCTCAGAAATAAGCCCGGGTGCTGTACCCAGAGGTACCTCAGAAGGAAGGCCGTTGACTGTACCCAGAGGGACCTCGGAAGAAAGGCCTGCTGACTGTACCCAGAGGGAACTGAGAAAGAAGGCAGAGTGACTGTACCCAGAGGGACCTCAGAAGGAAGACTTTTGACTGTACCCAGAGGTACCCCTGAAGGAACGCCTGGTGATTGTACCCATAGGTACCTCAGAAGGAACGACTGGAGACTGTAACCAGAGGTACCTCGTAAGAACGGCCTGGTGAGTGTACCCAGAGGTACCTCGGAAACTAGTCCTGATGACTGTACCCACAGGTACTTCGGAAGGAAGGCCTGGAGACTGTACCTAGACGTACCTCGGAAGAAAGGCCTGGTGACTGTAGTCAGAGGTACCTCGGAAGGAAGGCCTGGTGTCTGTACCCAGGGGTACCTCGGAAGGAAGGCCTGGTGACTGTACCCAGAGGTACCTCGGAAGGAAGGCCTAGTGACTGTACCCAGAGCTAACTCGGAAGGAGCGCCTGGTGATTGTACCCAGAGGTACTTCGGAAGGAAAGCCTGGTGGCTTAACTGAGAAGTGCTTCGGAAGGAAGGCCTGGGGACCGTACCCAGAGGTACCTTGAAAGAAATGCTTGGTGACGGTACTTAGAAGTACCTGGGAAGGAAGGCCTGGTGACAGTACTCGGAGGTACCGCAGAAGGAAGGCCTGGTGACTGTACCCAGGGTTATCTCAGAAGGAAGGCCTGGTGACTGTACCCAGAGGTAACTCGTAAGGAAGGCCTGGTGACTGTACCCAGAGGTACCTGAGAAGGAATGCCTGGTGACTGTACTCAGAGGTACCGCGGAAAAAAGGCCTGGTGAGTGTACCCAGAGGTACCTCGGAAGGATGGCCTGGTGACTGTAGTCACAGGTACCTCGGAAGGAAGGCCTGGTAACTGTAGTCAGAGGTACCTCGTAAGGAAGGCCTGGTGACTATACCCAGGGGTACCTCGGAAGGAAGGCCTGGTGAGTGTACCCAGACGCACCTCGGAAGAAAGTCCTGGTGACTGTACTCAGAGGTACCGCAGAAGGAAGGCCTGGGGACTTTACCCAGAGATAACTTAGAAGGAATGCCTGGTGACTGTACACAGATGTACCTCGGAAGGAAGGCCTGGTGACCGCGCCCAGAGGTACGTCGGAAGGAAGGTCTGGGGACCGTACCCAGAGGGACCTCGGAAGAAATGCTTGGTGACGGTACTCAGAAGTACCTGGGAAGGAAGGCCTGGTGACTGTACTCGGAAGTACCGCAGAAGGAAGTCCTGTTGACTGTACCCAGAGGTATCTCAGAAGGAAGGCGTGGTGACTGTACCCAGAGGTACCTCGGAAGGAAGGCCTGGTGACTGTACCCAGAGGTACCTCAGAAGGAATGCCTGGTGACTGTACTCAGAGGTACCGCGGAAAAATGTCTGGTGAGTGTACCCAGATGTACCTCGGAAGGATGGTCTGGTGACTATACCCGGAGGTACCTCCGAACGAAGGACTGGTGACTGTACCCAGAGGAATCTCGGAGGGAAGGCCCAGTGACTTTACCCAGAGGTACCTCGGAAGGAAGACTTGGTGACAGCACTCAGAGGTACCTCGGAAGGAAGGCCTGGTGACTGTAGTCAGAGGTACCTCGTAAGGAAGGCCTGGTGACTATACCCAGGGGTACCTCGGAAGGAAGGCCTGGTGAGTGTACCCAGACGCACCTCGGAAGAAAGTCCTGGTGACTGTACTCAGAGGTACCGCAGAAGGAAGGCCTGGGGACTTTACCCAGAGATAACTTAGAAGGAATGCCTGGTGACTGTACACAGATGTACCTCGGAAGGAAGGCCTGGTGACCGCGCCCAGAGGTACGTCGGAAGGAAGGTCTGGGGACCGTACCCAGAGGGACCTCGGAAGAAATGCTTGGTGACGGTACTCAGAAGTACCTGGGAAGGAAGGCCTGGTGACTGTACTCGGAAGTACCGCAGAAGGAAGTCCTGTTGACTGTACCCAGAGGTATCTCAGAAGGAAGGCGTGGTGACTGTACCCAGAGGTACCTCGGAAGGAAGGCCTGGTGACTGTACCCAGAGGTACCTCAGAAGGAATGCCTGGTGACTGTACTCAGAGGTACCGCGGAAAAAGGTCTGGTGAGTGTACCCAGATGTACCTCGGAAGGATGGTCTGGTGACTATACCCGGAGGTACCTCCGAACGAAGGACTGGTGACTGTACCCAGAGGAATCTCGGAGGGAAGGCCCAGTGACTTTACCCAGAGGTACCTCGGAAGGAAGACTTGGTGACAGCACTCAGAGGTACCTCGGAAGGAAGGCCTGGTGACTGTACCCAGAGGGACCTCAGAAATAAGCCCGGGTGCTGTACCCAGAGGTACCTCAGAAGGAAGGCCGTTGACTGTACCCAGAGGGACCTCGGAAGAAAGGCCTGCTGACTGTACCCAGAGAGAACTGAGAAAAAAGGCAGAGTGACTGTACCCAGAGGTACCTCAGAAGGAAGGCCTTTCACTGTACCCAGAGGTACCTCTGAAGGAACGCCTGGTGACTGTACCCATAGGTACCTCAGAAGGAACGACTGGAGACTGTAACCAGAGGTACCTCGCAAAACGGCCTGGTGACTGTACCCAGAGGTACCTCGGAAAGTAGTCCTGATGACAGTACCAACAGGTACTTCGGAAGGAAGGCCTGGAGACTCTACCCAGACGTACCTCGGAAGAAAGGCCTGGTGACTGTAGTCAGAGGTACCTCGGAAGGAAGGCCTGGTGACTGTACCCAGAGGTACCTGGGAAGAAATGCCTGATGACACTACCCAGAGGTACCTCGGAAAGAAGCCCTGCTGACTGTACCCAGAGGTACCTGGAAAGGAAGTCCTGGTGACTGTACTCAGAGATACCTCAGAAGAAATACCTCGTGACTGTACCCAGAGGTACCTGAGAAGGAAGGCCTGGTGACTGTACCCAGAGGTACCTCGGAAGGAAGGCCTGGTGACTGTACCCAGAGCTAATTCTGAAGGAATGCCTGGTGACTGTACCCAGAGGTACCTCGTAAGAAAGGCCTGGTGACTGTACCCAGAGGTACCTCAGAAGCAAGGCCTGGTGACTGTACCAAGAGGTAAGTCGTAGGAAAGGCGTGGTGAGTGTACCCAGTGTAATTCCCACGGAAAGCCTGGTGACTCTAACCAGAGTTACCTCGGGAGGAAGGCCTGGTGACTGTAACGAGAAGTTCCTCAGAAGGAAAGCCTGATGACTCTACCCAAACGTACCCCTTAATAAAGGCCGGATGACTGTACTCAGAGGTACCTCGGAAGGAAGGCCTGCTGATTCTACCCAGAGGGACCTCGGAAGGAAGGCCAGGTGACTGTACCCAGAGGTACCTGGAAAGGAAGGCCCGGTGATTGTACCCAGAGGTACCTCGGAAGGAAGGCCTGGTGACTGTACCCAGACGCACTTCGGAAGAAAGTCCTGGTGACTGTACTCAGAGGTACCTCGGAAGGAAGGCCTGGAGACTTTACCCAGGGTTACCTTAGAAGGAATGCCTGGTTACTGTACCCAGATGTACCTCGGAAGGAAGGCCTGGTGACTGTGCCCAGAGATACCTGGGAAGAAATGCCTGATGACACTACCCAGAGGTACCTCGGAAGGAAGCCCTGCTGACTGTACCCAGAGGTACCTGGAAAGGAAGGCCTGGTGACTGTCCTCAGAGGTACCTCAGAAGAAATACCTCGTGACTGTACCCAGACGTACCTGAGAAGGAAGGCCTGGTGACTGTACCCAGGGGTACCTCGGAACGAAGGCCTGGTGACTGTACCTAGAGGTAACTCCGAAAGAGGCGTGGTGACTGTACCCAGGGTATCTCCCAAGGAAAGCCAGGTGACTGCAGCCAGAGGTACCTTGGAAGAAAGGCCTGCTGACTGTTCCGAGAAGTACCTCAGAAGGAAGGCCTGATGACTCTACCCAGACGTACCCCTTCAGAAAGGCCGGGTGACTCTACTCAGAGGTACCTCGGAAGGAAGGCCTGGTGACTGTACCCAGAGGTACGTCGGAAGGAAGGCCTGGTGACTGTACCTAGAGATAACTCGGAAGAAAGGGGTGGTGACTGTACCCAGGGTAACTCCCAAGGAAAGCCTGGTGACTGTAACCAGAGGTACCTCGGAAGGAAGGCCTGCTGACTGTAGCCAGAGTTACCTCCGAAGGAAGGCCTGGTGACTGTACCAAGAGATAACTCGGAAGAAATGCCTGGTGACTCTAAACAGAGGTACCTCGGGAGGAATCCCTGGTGACTGTACCCAGAGGTACCTCAGAAGGAAGGCCTGGTGATTGTTCCTAGAGATACCTCCGAAAGGAAGGCCTGGTGACTGTACACAGAAGTACCTCGGAAGAAAGGCCTGGTGACTGTACCCAGAGCTAACTCAGAAGAAAGACCTCGTGACTGTACCCAGAGGTACCTCAGAAGGAAGGCCTGGTGATTGTACCTAGAGGTACCTCGGAAGGAAGGCCTGGTGACTGTACCCAGAGGGACCTCAGAAATAAGCCCGGGTGCTGTACCCAGAGGTACCTCAGAAGGAAGGCCGTTGACTGTACCCAGAGGGACCTCGGAAGAAAGGCCTGCTGACTGTACCCAGAGGGAACTGAGAAAGAAGGCAGAGTGACTGTACCCAGAGGGACCTCAGAAGGAAGACCTTTGACTGTACCCAGAGGTACCCCTGAAGGAACGCCTGGTGATTGTACCCATAGGTACCTCAGAAGGAACGACTGGAGACTGTAACCAGAGGTACCTCGTAAGAACGGCCTGGTGAGTGTACCCAGAGGTACCTCGGAAACTAGTCCTGATGACTGTACCCACAGGTACTTCGGAAGGAAGGCCTGGAGACTGTACCCAGACGTACCTTGGAAGAAAGGCCTGGTGACTGTAGTCAGAGGTACCTCGGAAGGAAGGCCTGGTGACTGTACCCAGGGGTACCTCGGAAGGAAGGCCTGGCGACTGTACACAGAAGCACCTCGGAAGAAAGGCCTGGTGACTGTACCCAGTGGTACCTCGGAAGGAAGGCCTAGTGACTGTACCCAGAGCTAACTCAGAAGGAGCGCCTGGTGATTGTACCCAGAGGTACTTCGGAAGGAAAGCCTGGTGGCTTAACTCAGAAGTGCCTCGGAAGGAAGGCCTGGTGACCGTACCCAGAGGTACCTCGAAAGAAATGCTTGGTGACGGTACTTAGAAGTACCTGGGAAGGAAGGCCTGGTGACAGTACTCGGAGGTACCGCAGAAGGAAGGCCTGGTGACTGTACCCAGGGGTATCTCAGAAGGAAGGCCTGGTGACTGTACCCAGAGGTACCTGAGAAGGAATGCCTGGTGACTGTACTCAGAGGTACCGCGGAAAAAAGGCCTGGTGAGTGTACCCAGAGGTACCTCGGAAGGATGGCCTGGTGACTATACCCAGAGGTACCTCCGAAGGAAGGATTGGTGACTGTACCCAGAGGTATCTCGGAGGGAGGGCATAGTGACTTTACCCAGAGGTACCTCGGAGGGAAGGTCCAGAGACTGTACCCAAAGGTACCTCGGAAGGAAGGCCCGGTGACTGTACCCAGAGGTATCTCAGAAGCAAGACCTGGTGACTGTACCCAGAGGTACCTCAGAAGGAATGCCTGGTGACTGTATTCAGAGGTACCGCGAAAAAAAGGCCTGGTGAGTGTACCCAGAGGTACCTCGGAAGGAAGGCCTGGTGACTCTACCCAGAGGTACCTTGGAAGGAAGGCCTGGTGACTACCCAGACGTACCTCCGAAGAAAGGCCTGGTGACTGTACTCAGAGATACCCCAGAAGAAAAACCTCGTGACTGTACCCAGTGGTACCTCAGAAGGAAGGCATGATGACTGTACTCAGAGGTACCTCGGAAGGAAGGCCTGGTCACTGTACCCAGAGCTAACTCTGAAGGAATGCCTGGTGATTGTACCCAGAGTTACTTCGTGAGAAAGGCCTGGTGACTGTACCCAGAGGTACCTCAGAAGAAAGGCCTAGAGACTGTTCCCAGAGGGACCTCAGAAAGAAGGCCGTGTGACTGTACCCAGAGATACCTCTGAAGGAAGGCCTGTTGACTCTACCCGTACGTACTCAGAAGGAAAGCCTGGTGGCTTAACTCAGAAGTGCCTCGGAAGGAAGGCCTGGTGACCGTACCCAGAGCTACCTCGAAAGAAATGCTTGGTGACGGTACTTAGAAGTACCTGGGAAGGAAGGCCTGGTGACAGTACTCGGAGGTACCGCAGAAGGAAGGCCTGGTGACTGTACCCAGGGGTATCTCAGAAGGAAGGCCTGGTGACGGTACCCAGAGGTAACTCGTAAGGAAGGCCTGGTGACTGTACCCAGAGGTACCTGAGAAGGAATGCCTGGTGACTGTACTCAGAGGTACCGCGGAAAAAAGGCCTGGTGAGTGTACCCAGAGGTACCTCGGAAGGATGGCCTGGTGACTATACCCAGAGGTACCCCCGAAGGAAAGACTGGTGACTGTACCCAGAGGTATCTCGGAGGGAGGGCATAGTGACTTTACCCAGAGGTACCTCGGAAGGAAGGTCCAGAGACTGTACCCAAAGGTACCTCGGAAGAAAGGCCCCGTGACTGTACACAGAGACACCACGGAAGGAAGGCCTGGTGACTGTACCCAGAGGTACCTTGGAAGGAAGGCCTGGTGACTACCCAGACGTACCTCCGAAGAAAGGCCTGGTGACTGTACTCAGAGGTACCCCAGAAGAAAAACCTCGTGACTGTACCCAGTGGTACCTCAGAAGGAAGGCATGATGACTGTACCCAGAGGTACCTCGGAAGGAAGGCCTGGTCACTGTACCCAGAGCTAACTCTGAAGGAATGCCTGGTGACTGTACCCAGAGGTACCTCGTGAGAAAGGCCTGGTGACTGTACCCAGAGGTACCTCAGAAGAAAGGCCTAGAGACTATTCCCAGAGGGACCTCAGAAAGAAGGCCGTGTGACTGTACCCAGAGATACCTCTGAAGGAAGGCCTGTTGACTCTACCCATAGGTACCTCAGAAGGAAAGCCTGGTGACTGTACCCGCAGGTACGTCGTAAGAAAGGTCTGGTGAGGGTACACAGACTTACCTCGGAAACAAGGGCTGGTGACTGTATCCAAAGGTACCTCAGAGGGAAGGTCTGGTGACTGTACCCAGAGATAGATCGGAAGAAAAGCCTGGTGACTGTACCTAGAGGGACCTCAGAAATAATTCCGGGTGACTGTAACCAGAGGTACCTCAGAAGGAAGGGCGGTGACTGTACCCAGAGGTACCTCCTAAGAAAGGCCTGGTGACTGTACCCAGAGGGACCTCAGAAATAAGCCCGGGTGCTGTACCCAGAGGTACCTCAGAAGGAAGGCCGTTGACTGTACCCAGAGGGACCTCGGAAGAAAGGCCTGCTGACTGTACCCAGAGGGAACTGAGAAAAAAGGCAGGGTGACTGTACCCAGAGGTACCTCAGAAGGAAGGCCTTTCACTGTACCCAGAGGTACCTCTGAAGGAACGCCTGGTGACTGTACCCATAGGTACCTCAGAAGGAACGACTGGAGACTGTAACCAGAGGTACCTCGCAAAACGGCCTGGTGAGTGTACCCAGAGGTACCTCGGAAACTAGTCCTGATGACAGTACCAACAGGTACTTCGGAAGGAAGGCCTGGAGACTGTACCCAGACGTACCTCGGAAGAAAGGCCTGGTGACTGTAGTCAGAGGTACCTCGGAAGGAAGGCCTGGTGACTGTACCCAGAGGTACCTGGGAAGAAATGCCTGATGACACTACCCAGAGGTACCTCGGAAAGAAGCCCTGCTGACTGTACCCAGAGGTACCTGGAAAGGAAGGCCTGGTGACTGTCCTCAGAGGTACCTCAGAAGAAATACCTCGTGACTGTACCCAGACGTACCTGAGAAGGAAGGCCTGGTGACTGTACCCAGGGGTACCTCGGAACGAAGGCCTGGTGACTGTACCTAGAGGTAACTCCGAAAGAGGCGTGGTGACTGTACCCAGGGTATCTCCCAAGGAAAGCCAGGTGACTGCAGCCAGAGGTACCTCGGAAGAAAGGCCTGCTGACTGTTCCGAGAAGTACCTGAGAAGAAAGGCCTGATGACTCTACCCAGACGTACCCCTTCAGAAAGGCCGGGTGACTCTACTCAGAGGTACCTCAGAAGGAAGGCCTGGTGACTGTACCTAGAGATAACTCGGAAGAAAGGAGTGGTGACTGTACCCAGGGTAACTCCCAAGGAAAGCCTGGTGACTGTAACCAGAGGTACCTCGGAAGGAAGGCCTGCTGACTGTAGCCAGAGTTACCTCCGAAGGAAGGCCTGGTGACTGTACCCAGAGGTAACTCGGAAGAAATGCCTGGTGACTCTAAACAGAGGTACCTCGGGAGGAATCCCTGGTGACTGTACCCAGAGGTACCTCAGAAGGAAGGCCTGGTGATTGTTCCTAGAGATACCTCCGAAAGGAAGGCCTGGTGACTGTACACAGAATTACCTCGGAAGAAAGGCCTGGTGACTGTACCCAGAGCTAACTCAGAAGAAAGACCTCGTGACTGTACCCAGAGGTACCTCAGAAGGAAGGCCTGGTGATTGTACCTAGAGGTACCTCGGAAGGAAGGCCTGGTGACTGTACCCAGAGGGACCTCAGAAATAAGCCCGGGTGCTGTACCCAGAGGTACCTCAGAAGGAAGGCCGTTGACTGTACCCAGAGGGACCTCGGAGGAAAGGTCTGCTGACTGTACCCAGAGGGTACTGAGAAAGAAGGCAGAGTGACTGTACCCAGAGGGACCTCAGAAGGAAGGCCTTTGACTGTACCCAGAGGCACCCCTGAAGGAACGCCTGGTGATTGTACCCATAGGTACCTCAGAAGGAACGACTGGAGACTGTAACCAGAGGTACCTCGTAAGAACGGCCTGGTGAGTGTACCCAGAGGTACCTCGGAAACTAGTCCTGATGACTGTACCCACAGGTACTTCGGAAGGAAGGCCTGGAGACTGTACCCAGACGTACCTCGGAAGAAAGGCCTGGTGACTGTAGTCAGAGGTACCTCGGAAGGAAGGCCTGGTGACTGTACCCAGGGGTACCTGGGAAGGAAGGCCTGGAGACTGTACACAGAAGCACCTCGGATGAAATGCCTGGTGACTGTACCCAGTGGTACCTCGGAAGGAAGGCCTAGTGACTGTACCCAGAGCTAACTCAGAAGGAGCGCCTGGTGATTGTACCCAGAGGTACTTCGGAAGGAAAGCCTGGTGGCTTAACTCAGAAGTGCCTCGGAAGGAAGGTCTGGTGACCGTAACCAGAGGTACCTCGAAAGAAATGCTTGGTGACGGTACTTAGAAGTTCCTGGGAAGGAAGGCCTGGTGACAGTACTCGGAGGTACCGCAGAAGGAAGGCCTGGTGACTGTACCCAGGGGTATCTCAGAAGGAAGGCCTGGTGACTGTACCCAGAGGTACCTGAGAAGGAATGCCTGGTGACTGTACTCAGAGGTACCGCGGAAAAAAGGCCTGGTGAGTGTACCCAGAGGTACCTCGGAAGGATGGCCTGGTGACTATACCCAGAGGTACCTCCGAAGGAAGGACTGGTGACTGTACCCAGAGGTATCTCGGAGGGAGGGCATAGTGACTTTACCCAGAGGTACCTCGGAAGGAAGGTCCAGAGACTGTACCCAAAGGTACCTCGGAAGAAAGGCCCCGTGACTGTACACAGAGGCACCACGGAAGGAAGGCCTGGTGACTGTACCCAGAGGTACCTCGGAAGGAAGGCCTGGTCACTGTACCCAGAGCTAACTCTGAAGGAATGCCTGGTGACTGTACCCAGAGGTACCTCGTGAGAAAGGCCTGGTGACTGTACCCAGAGGTACCTCAGAAGAAAGGCCTAGAGACTGTTCCCAGTGGGACCTCAGAAAGAAGGCCGTGTGACTGTACCCAGAGATACCTCTGAAGGAAGGCCTGTTGACTCTACCCATAGGTACCTCAGAAGGAAAGCCTGGTGACTGTACCCGCAGGTACCTCGTAAGAAAGGCCTGGTGAGGGTACACAGACTTACCTCGGAAACAAGGGCTGGTGACTGTATCCAAAGGTACCTCAGAGGGAAGGTCTGGTGACTGTACCCAGAGGTAGATCGGAAGAAAAGCCTGGTGACTGTACCTAGAGGGACCTCAGAAATAATCCCGGGTGACTGTACCCAGAGGTACCTCAGAAGGAAGGGCGGTGACTGTACCCAGAGGTACCTCCTAAGAAAGGCCTGGTGACTGTACCCAGAGGGACCTCAGAAATAAGCCCGGGTGCTGTACCCAGAGGTACCTCAGAAGGAAGGCCGTTGACTGTACCCAGAGGGACCTCGGAAGAAAGGCCTGCTGACTGTACCCAGAGGTACCTCAGAAGGAAGGCCTTTCACTGTACCCAGAGGTACCTCTGAAGGAACGCCTGGTGACTGTACCCATAGGTACCTCAGAAGGAACGACTGGAGACTGTAACCAGAGGTACCTCGCAAAACGGCCTGGTGAGTGTACCCAGAGGTACCTCGGAAACTAGTCCTGATGACAGTACCAACAGGTACTTCGGAAGGAAGGCCTGGAGACTGTACCCAGACGTACCTCGGAAGAAAGGCCTGGTGACTGTAGTCAGAGGTACCTCGGAAGAAAGGCCTGGTGACTGTATTCAGAGGTACCTCGGAAGGAAGGCCTGGGGACTTTACCCAGGGATACCTTAGAAGGAATGCCTGGTTACTGTACCCAGATGTACCTCGGAAGGAAGGCCTGGTGACTGTACCCAGAGATACCTGGGAAGAAATGCCTGATGACACTACCCAGAGGTACCTCAGAAGGAAGCCCTGCTGACTGTACCCAGAGGTACCTGGAAAGGAAGGCCTGGTGACTGTCCTCAGAGGTACCTCAGAAGAAATACCTCGTGACTGTACCCAGACGTACCTGAGAAGGAAGGCCTGGTGACTGTACCCAGGGGTACCTCGGAAGGAAGGCCTGGTGACTGTACCTAGAGGTAACTCCGAAAGAGGCGTGGTGACTGTACCCAGGGTATCTCCCAAGGAAAGCCAGGTGACTGCAGCCAGAGGTACCTCGGAAGAAAGGCCTGCTGACTGTTCCGAGAAGTACCTCAGAAGGAAGGCCTGATGACTCTACCCAGACGTACCCCTTCAGAAAGGCCGGGTGACTGTACTCAGAGGTACCTCGGAAGGAAGGCCTGGTGACTGTACCGAGAGGTACGTCGGAAGGAAGGCCTAGTGACTGTACCCAGAGCTAACTCAGAAGGAGCGCCTGGTGATTGTACCCAGAGGTACTTCGGAAGGAAAGCCTAGTGGCTTAACTCAGAAGTGCCTCGGAAGGAAGGCCTGGTGACCGTACCCAGAGGTACCTCGAAAGAAACGCTTGGTGACGGTACTTAGAAGTACCTGGGAAGGAAGGCCTGGTGACAGTACTCGGAGGTACCGCAGAAGGAAGGCCTGGTGACTGTACCCAGGGGTATCTCAGAAGGAAGGCCTGGTGACTGTACCTAGAGATAACTCGGAAGAAAGGGGTGGTGACTGTACCCAGGGTAACTCCCAAGGAAAGCCTGGTGACTGTAACCAGAGGTACCTCGGAAGGAAGGCCTGCTGACTGTAGCCAGAGTTACCTCCGAAGGAAGGCCTGGTGACTGTACCCAGAGGTAACTCGGAAGAAATGCCTGGTGACTCTAAACAGAGGTACCTCGGGAGGAATCCCTGGTGACTGTACCCAGAGGTACCTCAGAAGGAAGGCCTGGTGATTGTTCCTAGAGATACCTCCGAAAGGAAGGCCTGGTGACTGTACACAGAAGTACCTCGGAAGAAAGGCCTGGTGACTGTACCCAGAGCTAACTCAGAAGAAAGACCTCGTGACTGTACCCAGAGGTACCTCAGAAGGAAGGCCTGGTGATTGTACCTAGAGGTACCTCGGAAGGAAGGCCTGGTGACTGTACCCAGAGTGACCTCAGAAATAAGCCCGGGTGCTGTACCCAGAGGTACCTCAGAAGGAAGGCCGTTGACTGTACCCAGAGGGACCTCGGAAGAAAGGCCTGCTGACTGTACCCAGAGGGAACTGAAAAAGAAGGCAGAGTGACTGTACCCAGAGGGACCTCAGAAGGAAGGCCTTTGACTGTACCCAGAGGTACCCCTGAAGGAACGCCTGGTGATTGTACCCATAGGTACCTCAGAAGGAACGACTGGAGACTGTAACCAGAGGTACCTCGTAAGAACGGCCTGGTGAGTGTACCCAGAGGTACCTCGGAAACTAGTCCTGATGACTGTACCCACAGGTACTTCGGAAGGAAGGCCTGGAGACTGTACCCAGACGTACCTCGGAAGAAAGTCCTGGTGACTGTAGTCAGAGGTACCTCGGAAGGAAGGCCTGGTGACTGTACCCAGGGGTAGCTGGGAAGGAAGGCCTGGCGACTGTACACAGAAGCACCTCGGAAGAAAGGCCTGGTGACTGTACCCAGTGGTACCTCGGAAGGAAGGCCTAGTGACTGTACCCAGAGCTAACTCAGAAGGAGCGCCTGGTGATTGTACCCAGAGGTACTTGGGAAGGAAAGCCTGGTGGCTTAACTCAGAAGTGCCTCGGAAGGAAGGCCTGGTGAGTGTACCCAGAGGTAGATCGGAAGAAAAGCCTGGTGACTGTACCTAGAGGGACCTCAGAAATAATCCCGGGTGACTGTACCCAGAGGTACCTCAGAAGGAAGGGCGGTGACTGTACCCAGAGGTACCTCCTAAGAAAGGCCTGGTGACTGTACCCAGAGGGACCTCAGAAATAAGCCCGGGGGCTGTACCCAGAGGTACCTCAGAAGGAAGGCCGTTGACTGTACCCAGAGGGACCTCGGAAGAAAGGCCTGCTGACTGTACCCAGAGGGAACTGAGAAAAAAGGCAGGGTGACTGTACCCAGAGGTACCTCAGAAGGAAGGCCTTTCACTGTACCCAGAGGTACCTCTGAAGGAACGCCTGGTGACTGTACCCATAGGTACCTCAGAAGGAACGACTGGAGACTGTAACCAGAGGTACCTCGCAAAACGGCCTGGTGAGTGTACCCAGAGGTACCTCGGAAACTAGTCCTGATGACAGTACCAACAGGTACTTCGGAAGGAAGGCCTGGAGACTCTACCCAGACGTACCTCGGAAGAAAGGCCTGGTGACTGTAGTCAGAGGTACCTCGGAAGGAAGGCCTGGTGACTGTACCCAGAGGTACCTGGGAAGAAATGCCTGATGACACTACCCAGAGGTACCTCGGAAAGAAGCCCTGCTGACTGTACCCAGAGGTACCTGGAAGGAAGTCCTGGTGACTGTACTCAGAGGTACCTCAGAAGAAATACCTCGTGACTGTACCCAGAGGTACCTGAGAAGGAAGGCCTGGTGACTGTACCCAGAGGTACCTCGGAAGGAAGGCCTGGTCACTGTACCCAGAGCTAATTCTGAAGGAATGCCTGGTGACTGTACCCAGAGGTACCTCGTAAGAAAGGCCTGGTGACTGTACCCAGAGGTACCTCAGAAGCAAGGCCTGGTGACTGTACCAAGAGGTAACTCGTAGGAAAGGCGTGGTGAGTGTACCCAGGGTAATTCCCATGGAAAGCCTGGTGACTGTAACCAGAGTTACCTCGGGAGGAAGGCCTGGTGACTGTAACGAGAAGTTCCTCAGAAGGAAAGCCTGATGACTCTACCCAAACGTATCCCTTAATAAAGGCCGTATGACTGTACTCAGAGGTACCTCGGAAGGAAGGCCTGCTGACTCTACCCAGAGGGACCTCGGAAGGAAGGCCAGGTGACTGTACCCAGAGGTACCTGGAAAGGAAGGCCCGGTGATTGTACCCAGAGGTACCTCGGAAGGAAGGCCTGGTGAATGTACTCAGAGGTACCTCGGAAGGAAGGTCTGGGGACTTTACCCAGGGATACCTTAGAAGGAATGCCTGGTTACTGTACCCAGATGTACCTCGGAAGGAAGGCCTGGTGACTGTACCCAGAGATACCTGGGAAGAAATGCCTGATGACACTACCCAGAGGTACCTCGGAAGGAAGCCCTGCTGACTGTACCCCGAGGTACCTGGAAAGGAAGGCCTGGTGACTGTCCTCAGAGGTACCTCAGAACAAATACCTCGTGACTGTACCCAGACGTACCTGAGAAGGAAGGCCTGGTGACTGTACCCAGGTGTACCTCGGAACGAAGGCCTGGTGACTGTACCTAGAGGTAACTCCGAAAGAGGCGTGGTGACTGTACCCAGGGTATCTCCCAAGGAAAGCCAGGTGACTGCAGCCAGAGGTACCTCGGAAGAAAGGCCTGCTGACTGTTTCGAGAAGTACCTCAGAAGGAAGGCCTGATGACTCTACCCAGACGTACCCCTTCAGAAAGGCCGGGTGACTGTACTCAGAGGTACCTCGGAAGGAAGGCCTGGTGACTGTACCCAGAGGTACGTCGGAAGGAAGGCCTGGTGACTGTACCTAGAGATAACTCGGAAGAAAGGAGTGGTGACTGTACCCAGGGTAACTCCCAGGAAAGCCTGGTGACTGTAACCAGAGGTACCTCGGAAGGAAGGCCTGCTGACTGTAGCCAGAGTTACCTCCGAAGGAAGGCCTGGTGACTGTACCCAGAGGTAACTCGGAAGAAATGCCTGGTGACTCTAAACAGAGGTACCTCGGGAGGAATCCCTGGTGACTGTACCCAGAGGTACCTCAGAAGGAAGGCCTGGTGATTGTTCCTAGAGATACCTCCGAAAGGAAGGCCTGGTGACTGTACACAGAAGTACCTCGGAAGAAAGGCCTGGTGACTGTACCCAGAGCTAACTCAGAAGAAAGACCTCGTGACTGTACCCAGAGGTACCTCAGAAGGAAGGCCTGGTGATTGTACCTAGAGGTACCTCGGAAGGAAGGCCTGGTGACTGTACCCAGAGGGACCTCAGAAATAAGCCCGGGTGCTGTACCCAGAGGGACCTCAGAAGGAAGGCCTTTGACTGTACCCAGAGGCACCCCTGAAGCAACGCCTGGTGATTGTACCCATAGGTACCTCAGAAGGAACGACTGGAGACTGTAACCAGAGGTACCTCGTAAGAACGGCCTGGTGAGTGTACCCAGAGGTACCTCGGAAACTAGTACTGATGACTGTACCCACAGGTACTTCGGAAGGAAGGCCTGGAGACTGTACCCAGACGTACCTCGGAAGAAAGGCCTGGTGACTGTAGTCAGAGGTACCTCGGAAGGAAGGCCTAGTGACTGTACCCAGAGCTAACTCAGAAGGAGCGCCTGGTGATTGTACCCAGAGGTACTTCGGAAGGAAAGCCTAGTGGCTTAACTCAGAAGTGCCTCGGAAGGAAGGCCTGGTGACCGTACCCAGAGGTACCTCGAAAGAAACGCTTGGTGACGGTACTTAGAAGTACCTGGGAAGGAAGGCCTGGTGACAGTACTCGGAGGTACCGCAGAAGGAAGGCCTGGTGACTGTACCCAGGGGTATCTCAGAAGGAAGGCCTGGTGACTGTACCCAGAGGTACCTGAGAAGGAATGCCTGGTGACTGTACTCAGAGGTACCGCAGAAAAAAGGCCTGGTGAGTGTACCCAGAGGTACCTCGGAAGGATGGCCTGGTGACTATACCCAGAGGTACCTCCGAAGGAATGACTGGTGACTGTACCCAGAGGTATCTCGGAGGGAGGGTATATTGACTTTACCCAGAGGTACCTCAGAAGGAAGGTCCAGAGACTGTACCCAAAGGTACCTCGGAAGAAAGGCCCCGTGACTGTACACAGAGGCACCACGGAAGGAAGGCCTGGTGACTCTACCCAGAGGTACCTTGGAAGGAAGGCCTGGTGACTACCCAGACGTACCTCCGAAGAAAGGCCTGGTGACTGTACTCAGAGGTACCCCAGAAGAAAAACCTCGTGACTGTACCCAGTGGTACCTCAGAAGGAAGGCATGATGACTGTACCCAGAGGTACCTCGGAAGGAAGGCCTGGTCACGGTACCCAGAGCTAACTCTGAAGAAATGCCTGGTGACTGTACCCAGAGGTACCTCGTGAGAAAGGCCTGGTGACTGTACCCAGAGGTACCTCAGAAGAAAGGCCTAGAGACTATTCCCAGAGGGACCTCAGAAAGAAGGCCGTGTGACTGTACCCAGAGATACCTCTGAAGGAAGGCCTGTTGACTCTACCCATAGGTACCTCAGAAGGAAAGCCTGGTGACTGTACCCGCAGGTACGTCGTAAGAAAGGTCTGGTGAGGGTACACAGACTTACCTCGGAAACAAGGGCTGGTGACTGTATCCAAAGGTACCTCAGAGGGAAGGTCTGGTGACTGTACCCAGAGGTACCTCAGAAGCAAGGCCTGGTGACTGTACCAAGAGGTAAGTCGTAGGAAAGGCGTGGTGAGTGTACCCAGGGTAATTCCCACGGAAAGCCTGGTGACTGTAACCAGAGTTACCTCGGGAGGAAGACCTGGTGACTGTAACGAGAAGTTCCTCAGAAGGAAAGCCTGATGACTCTACCCAAACGTACCCCTTAATAAAGGCCGGATGACTGTACTCAGAGGTACCTCGGAAGGAAGGCCTGCTGATTCTACCCAGAGGGACCTCGGAAGGAAGGCCAGGTGACTGTACCCAGAGGTACCTGGAAAGGAAGGCCCGGTGATTGTACCCAGAGGTACCTCGGAAGGAAGGCCTGGTGACTGTACCCAGACGCACTTCGGAAGAAAGTCCTGGTGACTGTATTCAGAGGTACCTCGAAAGGAAGGCCTGGGGACTTTACCCAGGGATACCTTAGAAGGAATGCCTGGTTACTGTACCCAGATGTACCTCGGAAGGAAGGCCTGGTGACTGTACCCAGAGATACCTGGGAAGAAATGCCTGATGACACTACCCAGAGGTACCTCGGAAGGAAGCCCTGCTGACTGTACCCAGAGGTACCTGGAAAGGAAGGCCTGGTGACTGTCCTCAGAGGTACCTCAGAAGAAATACCTCGTGACTGTACCCAGACGTACCTGAGAAGGAAGGCCTGGTGACTGTACCCAGGGGTACCTCGGAAGGAAGGCCTGGTGACTGTACCTAGAGGTAACTCCGAAAGAGGCGTGGTGACTGTACCCAGGGTATCTCCCAAGGAAAGCCAGGTGACTGCAGCCAGAGGTACCTCGGAAGAAAGGCCTGCTGACTGTTCCGAGAAGTACCTCAGAAGGAAGGCCTGATGACTCTACCCAGACGTACCCCTTCAGAAAGGCCGGGTGACTGTACTCAGAGGTAAATCGGAAGGAAGGCCTGGTCACTTTACCCAGAGCTAACTCTGAAGGAATGCCTGGTGACTGTACCCAGAGTTACTTCGTGAGAAAGGCCTGGTGACTGTACCCAGAGGTACCTCAGAAGAAAGGCCTAGAGACTGTTCCCAGAGGGACCTCAGAAAGAAGGCCGTGTGACTGTACCCAGAGATACCTCTGAAGGAAGGCCTGTTGACTCTACCCGTACGTACTCAGAAGGAAAGCCTGGTGACTGTACCCGCAGGTACGTCGTAAGAAAGGTCTGGTGAGGGTACACAGACTTACCTCGGAAACAAGGGCTGGTGACTGTATCCAAAGGTACCTCAGAGGGAAGGTCTGGTGACTGTACCCAGAGGTAGATCGGAAGAAAAGCCTGGTGACTGTACCCAGAGGGACCTCGGAAGAAAGGCCTGCTGACTGTACCCAGAGGGAACTGAGAAAAAAGGCAGGGTGACTGTACCCAGAGGTACCTCGGAAGGAAGGCCTGGTCACTGTACCCAGAGCTAATTCTGAAGGAATGCCTGGTGACTGTACCCAGAGGTACCTCGTAAGAAAGGCCTGGTGACTGTACCCAGAGGTACCTCAGAAGCAAGGCCTGGTGACTGTACCAAGAGGTAACTGGTAGGAAAGGCGTGGTCAGTGTACCCAGGGTAATTCCCACGGAAAGCCTGGTGACTGTAACCAGAGTTACCTCGGGAGGAAGGCCTGGTGACTGTAACAAGAAGTTCCTCAGAAGGAAAGCCTGATGACTCTACCCAAACGTATCCCTTAATAAAGGCCGTATGACTGTACTCAGAGGTACCTCGGAAGGAAGGCCTGCTGACTCTACCCAGAGGGACCTCGGAAGGAAGGCCAGGTGACTGTACCCAGTGGTACCTGGAAAGGAAGGCCCGGTGATTGTACCCAGAGGTACCTCGGAAGGAAGGCCTGGTGAATGTACTCAGAGGTACCTCGGAAGGAAGGCCTGGGGACTTTACCCAGGGATACCTTAGAAGGAATGCCTGGTTACTGTACCCAGATGTACCTCGGAAGGAAGGCCTGGTGACTGTACCCAGAGATACCTGGGAAGAAATGCCTGATGACACTACCCAGAGGTACCTCGGAAGGAAGCCCTGCTGACTGTACCCAGAGGTACCTGGAAAGGAAGGCCTGGTGACTGTCCTCAGAGGTACCTCAGAAGAAATACCTCGTGACTGTACCCAGACGTACCTGAGAAGGAAGGCCTGGTGACTGTACCCAGGGGTACCTCGGAACGAAGGCCTGGTGACTGTACCTAGAGATAACTCGGAAGAAAGGAGTGGTGACTGTACCCAGGGTAACTCCCAAGGAAAGCCTGGTGACTGTAACCAGAGGTACCTCGGAAGGAAGGCCTGCTGACTGTAGCCAGAGTTACCTCCGAAGGAAGGCCTGGTGACTGTACCCAGAGGTAACTCGGAAGAAATGCCTGGTGACTCTAAACAGAGGTACCTCGGGAGGAATCCCTGGTGACTGTACCCAGAGGTACCTCAGAAGGAAGGCCTGGTGATTGTTCCTAGAGATACCTCCGAAAGGAAGGCCTGGTGACTGTACACAGAAGTACCTCGGAAGAAATGCCTGGTGACTGTACCCAGAGCTAACTCAGAAGAAAGACCTCGTGACTGTACCCAGAGGTACCTCAGAAGGAAGGCCTGGTGATTGTACCTAGAGGTACCTCGGAAGGAAGGCCTGGTGACTGTACCCAGAGTGACCTCAGAAATAAGCCCGGGTGCTGTACCCAGAGGTACCTCAGAAGGAAGGCCGTTGACTGTACCCAGAGGGACCTCGGAAGAAAGGCCTGCTGACTGTACCCAGAGGGAACTGAAAAAGAAGGCAGAGTGACTGTACCCAGAGGGACCTCAGAAGGAAGGCCTTTGACTGTACCCAGAGGTACCCCTGAAGGAACGCCTGGTGATTGTACCCATAGGTACCTCAGAAGGAACGACTGGAGACTGTAACCAGAGGTACCTCGTAAGAACGGCCTGGTGAGTGTACCCAGAGGTACCTCGGAAACTAGTCCTGATGACTGTACCCACAGGTACTTTGGAAGGAAGGCCTGGAGACTGTACCCAGACGTACCTCGGAAGAAAGGCCTGGTGACTGTAGTCAGAGGTACCTCGGAAGGAAGGCCTGGTGACTGTACCCAGGGGTAGCTGGGAAGGAAGGCCTGGCGACTTTACACAGAAGCACCTCGGAAGAAAGGCCTGGTGACTGTACCCAGAGGTACCTCGGAAGGAAGGCCTAGTGACTGTACCCAGAGCTAACTCAGAAGGAGCGCCTGGTGATTGTACCCAGAGTTACTTGGGAAGGAAAGCCTGGTGGCTTAACTCAGAAGTGCCTCGGAAGGAAGGCCTGGTGACTGTACCCAGAGGTAGATCGGAAGAAAAGCCTGGTGACTGTACCTAGAGGGACCTCAGAAATAATCCCGGGTGACTGTACCCAGAGGTACCTCAGAAGGAAGGGCGGTGACTGTACCCAGAGGTACCTCCTAAGAAAGGCCTGGTGACTGTACCCAGAGGGACCTCAGAAATAAGCCCGGGGGCTGTACCCAGAGGTACCTCAGAAGGAAGGCCGTTGACTGTACCCAGAGGGACCTCGGAAGAAAGGCCTGCTGACTGTACCCAGAGGGAACTGAGAAAAAAGGCAGGGTGACTGTACCCAGAGGTACCTCAGAAGGAAGGCCTTTCACTGTACCCAGAGGTACCTCTGAAGGAACGCCTGGTGACTGTACCCATAGGTACCTCAGAAGGAACGACTGGAGACTGTAACCAGAGGTACCTCGCAAAACGGCCTGGTGAGTGTACCCAGAGGTACCTCGGAAACTAGTCCTGATGACAGTACCAACAGGTACTTCGGAAGGAAGGCCTGGAGACTCTACCCAGACGTACCTCGGAAGAAAGGCCTGGTGACTGTAGTCAGAGGTACCTCGGAAGGAAGGCCTGGTGACTGTACCCAGAGGTACCTGGGAAGAAATGCCTGATGACACTACCCAGAGGTACCTCGGAAAGAAGCCCTGCTGACTGTACCCAGAGGTACCTGGAAGGAAGTCCTGGTGACTGTACTCAGAGGTACCTCAGAAGAAATACCTCGTGACTGTACCCAGAGGTACCTGAGAAGGAAGGCCTGGTGACTGTACCCAGAGGTACCTCGGAAGGAAGGCCTGGTCACTGTACCCAGAGCTAATTCTGAAGGAATGCCTGGTGACTGTACCCAGAGGTACCTCGTAAGAAAGGCCTGGTGACTGTACCCAGAGGTACCTCAGAAGCAAGGCCTGGTGACTGTACCAAGAGGTAACTCGTAGGAAAGGCGTGGTGAGTGTACCCAGGGTAATTCCCATGGAAAGCCTGGTGACTGTAACCAGAGTTACCTCGGGAGGAAGGCCTGGTGACTGTAACGAGAAGTTCCTCAGAAGGAAAGCCTGATGACTCTACCCAAACGTATCCCTTAATAAAGGCCGTATGACTGTACTCAGAGGTACCTCGGAAGGAAGGCCTGCTGACTCTACCCAGAGGGACCTCGGAAGGAAGGCCAGGTGACTGTACCCAGAGGTACCTGGAAAGGAAGGCCCGGTGATTGTACCCAGAGGTACCTCGGAAGGAAGGCCTGGTGAATGTACTCAGAGGTACCTCGGAAGGAAGGCCTGGGGACTTTACCCAGGGATACCTTAGAAGGAATGCCTGGTTACTGTACCCAGATGTACCTCGGAAGGAAGGCCTGGTGACTGTACCCAGAGATACCTGGGAAGAAATGCCTGATGACACTACCCAGAGGTACCTCGGAAGGAAGCCCTGCTGACTGTACCCAGAGGTACCTGGAAAGGAAGGCCTGGTGACTGTCCTCAGAGGTACCTCAGAAGAAATACCTCGTGACTGTACCCAGACGTACCTGAGAAGGAAGGCCTGGTGACTGTACCCAGGGGTACCTCGGAACGAAGGCCTGGTGACTGTACCTAGAGGTAACTCCGAAAGAGGCGTGGTGACTGTACCCAGGGTATCTCCCAAGGAAAGCCAGGTGACTGCAGCCAGAGGTACCTCGGAAGAAAGGCCTGCTGACTGTTCCGAGAAGTACCTCAGAAGGAAGGCCTGATGACTCTACCCAGACGTACCCCTTCAGAAAGGCCGGGTGACTGTACTCAGAGGTACCTCGGAAGGAAGGCCTGGTGACTGTACCCAGAGGTACGTCGGAAGGAAGGCCTGGTGACTGTACCTAGAGATAACTCGGAAGAAAGGAGTGGTGACTGTACCCAGGGTAACTCCCAGGAAAGCCTGGTGACTGTAACCAGAGGTACCTCGGAAGGAAGGCCTGCTGACTGTAGCCAGAGTTACCTCCGAAGGAAGGCCTGGTGACTGTACCCAGAGGTAACTCGGAAGAAATGCCTGGTGACTCTAAACAGAGGTACCTCGGGAGGAATCCCTGGTGACTGTACCCAGAGGTACCTCAGAAGGAAGGCCTGGTGATTGTTCCTAGAGATACCTCCGAAAGGAAGGCCTGGTGACTGTACACAGAAGTACCTCGGAAGAAAGGCCTGGTGACTGTACCCAGAGCTAACTCAGAAGAAAGACCTCGTGACTGTACCCAGAGGTACCTCAGAAGGAAGGCCTGGTGATTGTACCTAGAGGTACCTCGGAAGGAAGGCCTGGTGACTGTACCCAGAGGGACCTCAGAAATAAGCCCGGGTGCTGTACCCAGAGGGACCTCAGAAGGAAGGCCTTTGACTGTACCCAGAGGCACCCCTGAAGGAACGCCTGGTGATTGTACCCATAGGTACCTCAGAAGGAACGACTGGAGACTGTAACCAGAGGTACCTCGTAAGAACGGCCTGGTGAGTGTACCCAGAGGTACCTCGGAAACTAGTACTGATGACTGTACCCACAGGTACTTCGGAAGGAAGGCCTGGAGACTGTACCCAGACGTACCTCGGAAGAAAGGCCTGGTGACTGTAGTCAGAGGTACCTCGGAAGGAAGGCCTAGTGACTGTACCCAGAGCTAACTCAGAAGGAGCGCCTGGTGATTGTACCCAGAGGTACTTCGGAAGGAAAGCCTAGTGGCTTAACTCAGAAGTGCCTCGGAAGGAAGGCCTGGTGACCGTACCCAGAGGTACCTCGAAAGAAACGCTTGGTGACGGTACTTAGAAGTACCTGGGAAGGAAGGCCTGGTGACAGTACTCGGAGGTACCGCAGAAGGAAGGCCTGGTGACTGTACCCAGGGGTATCTCAGAAGGAAGGCCTGGTGACTGTACCCAGAGGTACCTGAGAAGGAATGCCTGGTGACTGTACTCAGAGGTACCGCAGAAAAAAGGCCTGGTGAGTGTACCCAGAGGTACCTCGGAAGGATGGCCTGGTGACTATACCCAGAGGTACCACCGACGGAAAGACTGGAGACTGTACCCAGAGGTATCTCGGAGGGAGGGCATATTGACTTTACCCAGAGGTACCTCAGAAGGAAGGTCCAGAGACTGTACCCAAAGGTACCTCGGAAGAAAGGCCCCGTGACTGTACACAGAGGCACCACGGAAGGAAGGCCTGGTGACTCTACCCAGAGGTACCTTGGAAGGAAGGCCTGGTGACTACCCAGACGTACCTCCGAAGAAAGGCCTGGTGACTGTACTCAGAGGTACCCCAGAAGAAAAACCTCGTGACTGTACCCAGTGGTACCTCAGAAGGAAGGCATGATGACTGTACCCAGAGGTACCTCGGAAGGAAGGCCTGGTCACGGTACCCAGAGCTAACTCTGAAGAAATGCCTGGTGACTGTACCCAGAGGTACCTCGTGAGAAAGGCCTGGTGACTGTACCCAGAGGTACCTCAGAAGAAAGGCCTAGAGACTATTCCCAGAGGGACCTCAGAAAGAAGGCCGTGTGACTGTACCCAGAGATACCTCTGAAGGAAGGCCTGTTGACTCTACCCATAGGTACCTCAGAAGGAAAGCCTGGTGACTGTACCCGCAGGTACGTCGTAAGAAAGGTCTGGTGAGGGTACACAGACTTACCTCGGAAACAAGGGCTGGTGACTGTATCCAAAGGTACCTCAGAGGGAAGGTCTGGTGACTGTACCCAGAGGTAGATCGGAAGAAAAGCCTGGTGACTGTACCTAGAGGGACCTCAGAAATAATCCCGGGTGACTGTACCCAGAGGTACCTCAGAAGGAAGGGCGGTGACTGTACCCAGAGGTACCTCCTAAGAAAGGCCTGGTGACTGTACCCAGAGGGACCTCAGAAATAAGCCCGGGGGCTGTACCCAGAGGTACCTCAGAAGGAAGGCCGTTGACTGTACCCAGAGGGACCTCGGAAGAAAGGCCTGCTGACTGTACCCAGAGGGAACTGAGAAAAAAGGCAGGGTGACTGTACCCAGAGGTACCTCAGAAGGAAGGCCTTTCACTGTACCCAGAGGTACCTCTGAAGGAACGCCTGGTGACTGTACCCAGAGGTACCTCAGAAGGAACGACTGGAGACTGTAACCAGAGGTACCTCGCAAAACGGCCCGGTGAGTGTACCCAGAGGTACCTCGGAAACTAGTCCTGATGACAGTACCAACAGGTACTTCGGAAGGAAGGCCTGGAGACTGTACCCAGACGTACCTCGGAAGAAAGGCCTGGTGACTGTAGTCAGAGGTACCTCGGAAGGAAGGCCTGGTGACTGTACCCAGAGGTACCTGGGAAGAAATGCCTGATGACACTACCCAGAGGTACCTCGGAAAGAAGCCTTGCTGACTGTACCCAGAGGTACCTGGAAAGGAAGTCCTGGTGACTGTACTCAGAGGTACCTCGGAAGGAAGGCCTGGTGACTGTACCCAGAGCTAATTCTGAAGGAATGCCTGGTGACTGTACCCAGAGGTACCTCGTAAGAAAGGCCTGGTGACTGTACCCAGAGGTACCTCAGAAGCAAGGCCTGGTGACTGTACCAAGAGGTAAGTCGTAGGAAAGGCGTGGTGAGTGTACCCAGGGTAATTCCCACGGAAAGCCTGGTGACTGTAACCAGAGTTACCTCGGGAGGAAGACCTGGTGACTGTAACGAGAAGTTCCTCAGAAGGAAAGCCTGATGACTCTACCCAAACGTACCCCTTAATAAAGGCCGGATGACTGTACTCAGAGGTACCTCGGAAGGAAGGCCTGCTGACTCTACCCAGAGGGACCTCGGAAGGAAGGCCAGGTGACTGTACCCAGAGGTACCTGGAAAGGAAGGCCCGGTGATTGTACCCAGAGGTACCTCGGAAGGAAGGCCTGGTGACTGTACCCAGACGCACTTCGGAAGAAAGTCCTGGTGACTGTATTCAGAGGTACCTCGAAAGGAAGGCCTGGGGACTTTACCCAGGGATACCTTAGAAGGAATGCCTGGTTACTGTACCCAGATGTACCTCGGAAGGAAGGCCTGGTGACTGTACCCAGAGATACCTGGGAAGAAATGCCTGATGACACTACCCAGAGGTACCTCAGAAGGAAGCCCTGCTGACTGTACCCAGAGGTACCTGGAAAGGAAGGCCTGGTGACTGTCCTCAGAGGTACCTCAGAAGAAATACCTCGTGACTGTACCCAGACGTACCTGAGAAGGAAGGCCTGGTGACTGTACCCAGGGGTACCTCGGAACGAAGGCCTGGTGACTGTACCTAGAGGTAACTCCGAAAGAGGCGTGGTGACTGTACCCAGGGTATCTCCCAAGGAAAGCCAGGTGACTGCAGCCAGAGGTACCTCGGAAGAAAGGCCTGCTGACTGTTCCGAGAAGTACCTCAGAAGGAAGGCCTGATGACTCTACCCAGACGTACCCCTTCAGAAAGGCCGGGTGACTGTACTCAGCGGTACCTCGGAAGGAAGGCCTGGTCACTTTACCCAGAGCTAACTCTGAAGGAATGCCTGGTGACTGTACCCAGAGTTACTTCGTGAGAAAGGCCTGGTGACTGTACCCAGAGGTACCTCAGAAGAAAGGCCTAGAGACTGTTCCCAGAGGGACCTCAGAAAGAAGGCCGTGTGACTGTACCCAGAGATACCTCTGAAGGAAGGCCTGTTGACTCTACCCGTACGTACTCAGAAGGAAAGCCTGGTGACTGTACCCGCAGGTACGTCGTAAGAAAGGTCTGGTGAGGGTACACAGACTTACCTCGGAAACAAGGGCTGGTGACTGTATCCAAAGGTACCTCAGAGGGAAGGTCTGGTGACTGTACCCAGAGGTAGATCGGAAGAAAAGCCTGGTGACTGTACCTAGAGGGACTTCAGAAATAATCCCGGGTGACTGTACCCAGAGGTACCTCAGAAGGAAGGGCGGTGACTGTACCCAGAGGTACCTCCTAAGAAAGGCCTGGTGACTGTACCCAGAGGGACCTCAGAAATAAACCCGGGTGCTGTACCCAGAGGTACCTCAGAAGGAAGGCCGTTGACTGTACCCAGAGGGACCTCGGAAGAAAGGCCTGCTGACTGTACCCAGAGGGAACTGAGAAAAAAGGCAGGGTGACTGTACCCAGAGGTACCTCGGAAGGAAGGCCTGGTGACTGTACCCAGAGCTAATTCTGAAGGAATGCCTGGTGACTGTACCCAGAGGTACCTCGTAAGAAAGGCCTGGTGACTGTACCCAGAGGTACCTCAGAAGCAAGGCCTGGTGACTGTACCAAGAGGTAACTCGTAGGAAAGGCGTGGTCAGTGTACCCAGGGTAATTCCCACGGAAAGCCTGGTGACTGCAACCAGAGTTACCTCGGGAGGAAGGCCTGGTGACTGTAACAAGAAGTTCCTCAGAAGGAAAGCCTGATGACTCTACCCAAACGTACCCCTTAATAAAGGCCGGATGACTGTACTCAGAGGTACCTCGGAAGGAAGGCCTGCTGACTCTACCCAGAGGGACCTCGGAAGGAAGGCCAGGTGACTGTACCCAGAGGTACCTGGAAAGGAAGGCCCGGTGATTGTACCCAGGGGTACCTCGGAAGGAAGGCCTGGTGAATGTACTCAGAGGTACCTCGGAAGGAAGGCCTGGGGACTTTACCCAGGGATACCTTAGAAGGAATGCCTGGTTACTGTACCCAGATGTACCTCGGAAGGAAGGCCTGGTGACTGTACCCAGAGATACCTGGGAAGAAATGCCTGATGACACTACCCAGAGGTACCTCGGAAGGAAGCCCTGCTGACTGTACCCAGAGGTACCTGGAAAGGAAGGCCTGGTGACTGTCCTCAGAGGTACCTCAGAAGAAATACCTCGTGACTGTACCCAGACGTACCTGAGAAGGAAGGCCTGGTGACTGTACCCAGGGGTACCTCGGAAGGAAGGCCTGGTGACTGTACCTAGAGGTAACTCCGAAAGAGGCGTGGTGACTGTACCCAGGGTATCTCCCAAGGAAAGCCAGGTGACTGCAGCCAGAGGTACCTCGGAAGAAAGGCCTGCTGACTGTTCCGAGAAGTACCTCAGAAGGAAGGCCTGATGACTCTACCCAGACGTACCCCTTCAGAAAGGCCGGGTGACTCTACTCAGAGGTACCTCGGAAGGAAGGCCTGGTGACTGTACCTAGAGATAACTCGGAAGAAAGGAGTGGTGACTGTACCCAGGGTAACTCCCAGGAAAGCCTGGTGACTGTAACCAGAGGTACCTCGGAAGGAAGGCCTGCTGACTGTAGCCAGAGTTACCTCCGAAGGAAGGCCTGGTGACTGTACCCAGAGGTAACTCGGAAGAAATGCCTGGTGACTCTAAACAGAGGTACGTCGGGAGGAATCCCTGATGACTGTACCCAGAGGTACCTCAGAAGGAAGGCCTGGTGATTGTTCCTAGAGATACCTCCGAAAGGAAGGCCTGGTGACTGTACACAGAAGTACCTCGGAAGAAAGGCCTGGTGACTGTACCCAGAGCTAACTCAGAAGAAAGACCTCGTGACTGTACCCAGAGGTACCTCAGAAGGAAGGCCTGGTGATTGTACCTAGAGGTACCTCGGAAGGAAGGCCTGGTGACTGTACCCAGAGGGACCTCAGAAATAAGCCCGGGTGCTGTAACCAGAGGTACCTCAGAAGGAAGGCCGTTGACTGTACCCAGAGGGACCTCGGAAGAAAGGCCTGCTGACTGTACCCAGAGGGAACTGAGAAAGAAGGCAGAGTGACTGTACCCAGAGGGACCTCAGAAGGAAGGCCTTTGACTGTACCCAGAGGCACCCCTGAAGGAACGCCTGGTGATTGTACCCATAGGTACCTCAGAAGGAACGACTGGAGACTGTAACCAGAGGTACCTCGTAAGAACGGCCTGGTGAGTGTACCCAGAGGTACCTCGGAAACTAGTCCTGATGACTGTACCCACAGGTACTTCGGAAGGAAGGCCTGGAGACTGTACCCAGAGGTACCTGAGAAAGAAGGCCTTTGAGTGTACCCAGAGGTACCTCTGAACGAACGCCTGGTGACTGTACCCAGAGGTACCTCGGAAGAAAGGCCTGGTGACTGTACCCAGAGGTACGTCGGAAGAAAGGCCTGCTGACTGTACCCAGAGGTACGTCGGAAGGAAGGCCTGGTGACTGTACCTAGAGATAACTCGGAAGAAAGGGGTGGTGACTCTACCCAGGGTAACTCCCAAGGAAAGCCTGGTGACTGTAACCAGAGGTACCTCGGAAGGAAGGCCTGCTGACTGTAGCCAGAGTTACCTCCGAAGGAAGGCCTGGTGACTGTACCCAGAGGTAACTCGGAAGAAATGCCTGGTGACTCTAAACAGAGGTACCTCGGGAGGAATCCCTGGTGACTGTACCCAGAGGTACCTCAGAAGGAAGGCCTGGTGATTGTTCCTAGAGATACCTCCGAAAGGAAGGCCTGGTGACTGTACACAGAAGTACCTCGGAAGAAAGGCCTGGTGACTGTACCCAGAGCTAACTCAGAAGAAAGACCTCGTGACTGTACCCAGAGGTACCTCAGAAGGAAGGCCTGGTGATTGTACCTAGAGGTACCTCGGAAGGAAGGCCTGGTGACTGTACACAGAGGGACCTCAGAAATAAGCCCGGGTGCTGTACCCAGAGGTACCTCAGAAGGAAGGCTGTTGACTGTACCCAGAGGGACCTCGGAAGAAAGGCCTGGTGACTGTACCCAGAGGGAACTGAGAAAGAAGGCAGAGTGACTGTACCCAGAGGGACCCCAGAAGGAAGGCCTTTGACTGTACCCAGAGGTACCCCTGAAGGAACGCCTGGTGATTGTACCCATAGGTACCTCAGAAGGAACGACTGGAGACTGTAACCAGAGGTACCTCTTAAGAACGGCCTGGTGAGTGTACCCAGAGGTACCTCGGAAACTAGTCCTGATGACTGTACCCACAGGTACTTCGGAAGGAAGGCCTGGAGACTGTACCCAGACGTACCTCTGAAGAAAGGCCTGGTGACTGTAGTCAGAGGTACCTCGGAAGGAAGGCCTGGTGACTGTACCCAGGGGTACCTCAGAAGGAAGACCTGGCGACTGTACACAGAAGCACCTCGGAAGAAAGGCCTGGTGACTGTACCCAGTGGTACCTCGGAAGGAAGGCCTAGTGACTGTACCCAGAGCTAACTCAGAAGGAGCGCCTGGTGATTGTACCCAGAGGTACTTCGGAAGGAAAGTCTGGTGGCTTAACTCAGAAGTGCCTCGGAAGGAAGGCCTGGTGACCGTACCCAGAGGTACCTCGAAAGAAATGCTTGGTGACGGTACTTAGAAGTACCTGGGAAGGAAGGCCTGGTGACAGTACTCGGAGGTACCGCAGAAGGAAGGCCTGGTGACTGTACCCAGGTGTATCTCAGGAGGAAGGCCTGGTGACTGTACCCAGAGGTAACTCGTAAGGAAGGCCTGGTGACTGTACCCAGAGGTACCTGAGAAGGAATGCCTGGTGACTGTACTCAGAGGTACCGCGGAAAAAAGGCCTGGTGAGTGTACCCAGAGGTACCTCGGAAGGATGGCCTGGTGACTATACCCAGAGGTACCTCCGAAGGAAGGACTGCTGACTGTACCCAGAGGTATCTCGGAGGGAGGGCATAGTGACTTTACCCAGAGGTACCTCGGAAGGAAGGTCCAGAGACTGTACCCAAAGGTACCTCGGAAGGAAGGCCCGGTGACTGTACCCAGAGGTATCTCAGAAGCAAGACCTGGTGACTGTACCCAGAGGTACCTCAGAAGGAATGCCTGGTGACTGTACTCAGAGGTACCGCGGAAAAAAGGCCTGGTGAGTGTACCCAGAGGTACCTTGGAAGGAAGGCCTGGTGACTACCCAGACGTACCTCCGAAGAAAGGCCTGGTGACTGTACTCAGAGGTACCCCAGAAGAAAAACCTCGTGACTGTACCCAGTGGTACCTCAGAAGGAAGGCATGATGACTGTACCCAGAGGTACCTCGGAAGGAAGGCCTGTTGACTCTACCCATAGGTACCTCAGAAGGAAAGCCTGGTGACTGTACCCGCAGGTACGTCGTAAGAAAGGTCTGGTGAGGGTACACAGACTTACCTCGGAAACAAGGGCTGGTGACTGTATCCAAAGGTACCTCAGAGGGAAGGTCTGGTGACTGTACCCAGAGGTAGGTCGGAAGAAAAGCCTGGTGACTGTACCTAGAGGGACCTCAGAAATAATCCCGGGTGACTGTACCCAGAGGTACCTCAGAAGGAAGGGCGGTGACTGTACCCAGAGGTACCTCCTAAGAAAGGCCTGGTGACTGTACCCAGAGGGACCTCAGAAATAAGCCCGGGTGCTGTACCCAGAGGTACCTCAGAAGGAAGGCCGTTGACTGTACCCAGAGGGACCTCGGAAGAAAGGCCTGCTGACTGTACCCAGAGGGAACTGAGAAAAAAGGCAGGGTGACTGTACCCAGAGGTACCTCAGAAGGAAGGCCTTTCACTGTACCCAGAGGTACCTCTGAAGGAACGCCTGGTGACTGTACCCAGAGGTACCTCAGAAGGAACGACTGGAGACTGTAACCAGAGGTACCTCGCAAAACGGCCTGGTGAGTGTACCCAGAGGTACCTCGGAAAGTAGTCCTGATGACAGTACCAACAGGTACTTCGGAAGGAAGGCCTGGAGACTGTACCCAGACGTACCTCGGAAGAAAGGCCTGGTGACTGTAGTCAGAGGTACCTCGGAAGGAAGGCCTGGTGATTGTACCAAGAGGTACCTGGGAAGAAATGCCTGATGACACTACCCAGATTTACCTCGGAAAGAAGCCTTGCTGACTGTACCCAGAGGTACCTGGAAAGGAAGTCCTGGTGACTGTACTCAGAGGTACCTCGGAAGGAAGGCCTGGTGACTGTACCCAGAGCTAATTCTGAAGGAACGCCTGGTGACTGTACCCAGAGGTACCTCGTAAGAAAGGCCTGGTGACTGTACCCAGAGGTACCTCAGAAGCAAGGCCTGGTGACTGTACCAAGAGGTAACTCGTAGGAAAGGCGTGGTGAGTGTACCCAGGGTAATTCCCACGGAAAGCCTGGTGACTGTAACCAGAGTTACCTCGGAAGGAAGGCCTGGTGATTGTAACCAGAAGTTTCTCAGAAGGAAAGCCTGATGACTCTACCCAAACGTACCCCTTAATAAAGGCCGGATGACTGTACTCAGAGGTACCTCGGAAGGAAGGCCTGCTGACTCTACCCAGAGGGACCTCGGAAGGAAGGCCAGGTGACTGTACCCAGAGGTACCTGGAAAGGAAGGCCCGGTGATTGTACCCAGAGGTACCTCGGAAGGAAGGCCTGGTGACTGTACCCAGACGCACTTCGGAAGAAAGTCCTGGTGACTGTATTCAGAGGTACCTCGAAAGGAAGGCCTGGGGACTTTACCCAGGGATACCTTAGAAGGAATGCCTGGTTACTGTACCCAGATGTACCTCGGAAGGAAGGCCTGGTGACTGTACCCAGAGATACCTGGGAAGAAATGCCTGATGACACTACCCAGAGGTACCTCGGAAGGAAGCCCTGCTGACTGTACCCAGAGGTACCTGGAAAGGAAGGCCTGGTGACTGTCCTCAGAGGTACCTCAGAAGAAATACCTCGTGACTGTACCCAGACGTACCTGAGAAGGAAGGCCTGGTGACTGTACCCAGGGGTACCTCGGAAGGAAGGCCTGGTGACTGTACCTAGAGGTAACTCCGAAAGAGGCGTGGTGACTGTACCCAGGGTATCTCCCAAGGAAAGCCAGGTGACTGCAGCCAGAGGTACCTCGGAAGAAAGGCCTGCTGACTGTTCCGAGAAGTACCTCAGAATGAAGGCCTGATGACTCTACCCAGACGTACCCCTTCAGAAAGGCCGGGTGACTGTACTCAGAGGTACCTCGGAAGAAAGGCCTGGTGACTGTACCCAGAGGTACGTCGGAAGGAAGGCCTGGTGACTGTACCTAGAGATAACTCGGAAGAAAGGAGTGGTGACTGTACCCAGGGTAACTCCCAAGGAAAGCCTGGTGACTGTAACCAGAGGTACCTCGGAAGGAAGGCCTGCTGACTGTAGCCAGAGTTACCTCCGAAGGAAGGCCTGGTGACTGTACCCAGAGGTACCTCGGAAGAAAGGCCTGCTGACTGTTCCGAGAAGTACCTCAGAAGGAAGGCCTGATGACTCTACCCAGACGTACTCCTTAAGAAAGGCCGGGTGACTGTACTCAGAGTTACCTCGGAAGGTAGGCCTGGTGACTGAACCCAGAGGTACGTCGGAAGGAAGGCCTAGTGACTGTACATAGAGCTAACTCAGAAGGAGCGCCTGGTGATTGTACCCAGAGGTACTTCGGAAGGAAGGCCTAGCGACTGTACACAGAAGCACTTCGGAAGAAAGGCCTGGTGACTGTACCCAGAGGTACCTCGGAAGGAAGGCCTAGTGACTGTACCCAGAGCTAACTCAGAGGGAGCGCCTGGTGATTGTACCCAGAGGTACTTCGGAAGGAAAGCCTGGTGGCTTAACTCAGAAGTGCCTCGGAAGGAAGGCCTGGTGACCGTACCCAGAGGTACCTCGAAAGAAATGCTTGGTGACGGTACTTAGAAGTACCTGGGAAGGAAGGCCTGGTGACAGTACTCGGAGGTACCGCAGAAGGAAGGCCTGGTGACTGTACCCAGGGGTATCTCAGAAGGAAGGCCTGGTGACTGTACCCAGAGGTACCTGAGAAGGAATGCCTGGTGACTGTACTCAGAGGTACCGCGGAAAAAAGGCCTGGTGAGTGTACCCAGAGGTACCTCGGAAGGATGGCCTGGTGACTATACCCAGAGGTACCTCCGAAGGAAGGACTGGTGACTGTACCCAGAGGTATCTCGGAGGGAGGGCATAGTGACTTTACCAAGAGGTACCTCGGAAGGAAGGTCCAGAGACTGTACCCAAAGGTACCTCGGAAGGAAGGCCCGGTGACTGTACCCAGAGGTATCTCAGAAGCAAGACCTGGTGACTGTACCCAGAGGTACCTCAGAAGGAATGCCTGGTGACTGTACTCAGAGGTACCGCGGAAAAAAGGCCTGGTGACTACCCAGACGTACCTCCGAAGAAAGGCCTGGTGACTGCACTCAGAGGTACCCCAGAAGAAAAACCTCGTGACTGTACCCAGTGGTACCTCAGAAGGAAGGCATGATGACTGTACTCAGAGGTACCTCGGAAGGAAGGCCTGGTCACTGTACCCAGAGCTAACTCTGAAGGAATGCCTGGTGACTGTACCCAGAGTTACTTCGTGAGAAAGGCCTGGTGACTGTACCCAGAGGTACCTCAGAAGAAAGGCCTAGAGACTGTTCCCAGAGGGACCTCAGAAAGAAGGCCGTGTGACTGTACCCAGAGATACCTCTGAAGGAAGGCCTGTTGACTCTACCCGTACGTACTCAGAAGGAAAGCCTGGTGACTGTACCCGCAGGTACGTCGTAAGAAAGGTCTGCTGAGGGTACACAGACTTACCTCGGAAACAAGGGCTGGTGACTGTATCCAAAGGTACCTCAGAGGGAAGGTCTGGTGACTGTACACAGAAGTACCTCGGAAGAAAGGCCTGGTGACTGTACCCAGAGCTAACTCAGAAGAAAGACCTCGTGACTGTACCCAGAGGTACCTCAGAAGGAAGGCCTGGTGATTGTACCTAGAGGTACCTCGGAAGGAAGGCCTGGTGACTGTACCCAGAGGGACCTCAGAAATAAGCCCGGGTGCTGTACCCAGAGGTACCTCAGAAGGAAGGCCGTTGACTGTACCCAGAGGGACCTCGGAAGAAAGGCCTGCTGACTGTACCCAGAGGGAACTGAGAAAAAAGGCAGGGTGACTGTACCCAGAGGTACCTCAGAAGGAAGGCCTTTCACTGTACCCAGAGGTACCTCTGAAGGAACGCCTGGTGACTGTACCCAGAGGTACCTCAGAAGGAACGACTGGAGACTGTAACCAGAGGTACCTCGCAAAACGGCCTGGTGAGTGTACCCAGAGGTACCTCGGAAACTAGTCCTGATGACAGTACCAACAGGTACTTCGGAAGGAAAGCCTGGAGACTCTACCCAGACGTACCTCGGAAGAAAGGCCTGGTGACTGTAGTCAGAGGTACCTCGGAAGGAAGGCCTGGTGACTGTACCCAGAGGTACCTGGGAAGAAATGCCTGATGACACTACCCAGAGGTACCTCGGAAAGAAGCCCTGCTGACTGTACCCAGAGGTACCTGGAAAGGAAGTCCTGGTGACTGTACTCAGAGGTACCTCAGAAGAAATACCTCGTGACTGTACCCAGAGGTACCTGAGAAGGAAGGCCTGGTGACTGTACCCAGAGGTACCTCGGAAGGAAGGCCTGGTCACTGTACCCAGAGCTAATTCTGAAGGAATGCCTGGTGACTGTACCCAGAGGTACCTCGTAAGAAAGGCCTGGTGACTGTACCCAGAGGTACCTCAGAAGCAAGGCCTGGTGACTGTACCAAGAGGTAAGTCGTAGGAAAGGCGTGGTGAGTGTACCCAGGGTAATTCCCACGGAAAGCCTGGTGACTGTAACCAGAGTTACCTCGGGAGGAAGGCCTGGTGACTGTAACGAGAAGTTCCTCAGAAGGAAAGCCTGATGACTCTACCCAAACGTATCCCTTAATAAAGGCCGTATGACTGTACTCAGAGGTACCTCGGAAGGAAGGCCTGCTGACTCTACCCAGAGGGACCTCGGAAGGAAGGCCAGGTGACTGTACCAAGAGGTACCTGGAAAGGAAGGCCCGGTGATTGTACCCAGAGGTACCTCGGAAGGAAGGCCTCGTGACTGTACCCAGACGCACTTCGGAAGAAAGTCCTGGTGACTGTATTCAGAGGTACCTCGAAAGGAAGGCCTGGGGACTTTACCCAGGGATACCTTAGAAGGAATGCCTGGTTACTGTACCCAGATGTACCTCGGAAGGAAGCCCTGCTGACTGTACCCAGAGGTACCTGGAAAGGAAGGCCTGGTGACTGTCCTCAGAGGTACCTCAGAAGAAATACCTCGTGACTGTACCCAGACGTACCTGAGAAGGAAGGCCTGGTGACTGTACCCAGGGGTACCTCGGAACGAAGGCCTGGTGACTGTACCTAGAGGTAACTCCGAAAGAGGCGTGGTGACTGTACCCAGGGTATCTCCCAAGGAAAGCCAGGTGACTGCAGCCAGAGGTACCTCGGAAGAAAGGCCTGCTGACTGTTCCGAGAAGTACCTCAGAAGGAAGGCCTGATGACTCTACCCAGACGTACCCCTTCAGAAAGGCCGGGTGACTGTACTCAGAGGTACCTCGGAAGGAAGGCCTGGTGACTGTACCTAGAGACAACTCGGAAGAAAGGGGTGGTGACTGTACCCAGGGTAACTCCCAAGGAAAGCCTGGTGACTGTAACCAGAGGTACCTCGGAAGGAAGGCCTGCTGACTGTAGCCAGAGTTACCTCCGAAGGAAGGCCTGGTGACTGTACCCAGAGGTAACTCGGAAGAAATGCCTGGTGACTCTAAACAGAGGTACCCCGGGAGTAATCCCTGGTGACTGTACCCAGAGGTACCTCAGAAGGAAGGCCTGGTGATTGTTCCTAGAGATACCTCCGAAAAGAAGGCCTGGTGACTGTACACAGAAGTACCTCGGAAGAAAGGCCTGGTGACTGTACCCAGAGCTAACTCAGAAGAAAGACCTCGTGACTGTACCCAGAGGTACCTCAGAAGGAAGGCCTGGTGATTGTACCTAGAGGTACCTCGGAAGGAAGGCCTGGTGACTGTACCCAGAGGGACCTCAGAAATAAGCCCGGGTGCTGTACCCAGAGGTACCTCAGAAGGAAGGCCGTTGACTGTACCCAGAGGGACCTCGGAAGAAAGGCCTGCTGACTGTACCCAGAGGGAACTGAGAAAGAAGGCAGAGTGACTGTACCCAGAGGGACCTCAGAAGGAAGGCCTTTGACTGTACCCAGAGGTACCCCTGAAGGAACGCCTGGTGATTGTACCCATAGGCACCTCAGAAGGAACAACTGGAGACTGTAACCAGAGGTACCTCGTAAGAACGGCCTGGTGAGTGTACCCAGAGGTACCTCGGAAACTAGTCCTGATGACTGTACCCACAGGTACTTCGGAAGGAAGGCCTGGAGACTGTACCCAGACGTACCTCGGAAGAAAGGCCTGGTGACTGTAGTCAGAGGTACCTCGGAAGGAAGGCCTGGTGACTGTACCCAGGGGTAGCTGGGAAGGAAGGCCTGGCGACTGTACACAGAAGCACCTCGGAAGAAAGGCCTGGTGACTGTACCCAGAGGTACCTCGGAAGGAAGGCCTAGTGACTGTACCCAGAGCTAACTCAGAAGGAGGGCCTGGTGATTGTACCCAGAGGTATTTCGGAAGGAAAGCCTGGTGGCTTAACTCAGAAGTGCCTCGGAAGGAAGGCCTGGTGACCGTACCCAGAGGTACCTCGAAAGAAATGCTTGGTGACGGTACTTAGAAGGACCTGGGAATGAAGGCCTGGTGACAGTACTCGGAGGTACCGCAGAAGGAAGGCCTGGTGACTGTATCCAGGGGTATCTCAGAAGGAAGGCCTGGTGACTGTACCCAGAGGTAACTCGTAAGGAAGGCCTGGTGACTGTACCCAGAGGTACCTGAGAAGGAATGCCTGGTGACTGTACTCAGAGGTACCGCGGAAAAAAGGCCTGGTGAGTGTACCCAGAGGTACCTCGGAAGGATGGCCTGGTGACTATACCCAGAGGTACCTCCGAAGGAAGGACTGGTGACTGTACCCATAGGTATCTCGGAGGGAGGGCATAGAGATTTTACCCAGAGGTACCTCGGAAGGAAGGTCCAGAGACTGTACCCAAAGGTACCTCGGAAGGAAGGCCCGGTGACTGTACCCAGAGGTATCTCAGAAGCAAGACCTGGTGACTGTACCCAGAGGTACCTCAGTAGGAATGCCTGGTGACTGTACTCAGAGGTACGGCGGAAAAAAGGCCTGGTGAGTGTACCCAGAGGTACCTCGGAAGGCAGGCCTGGTGACTCTACCCAGAGGTACCATGGAAGGAAGGCCTGGTGAGTACCCAGACGTACCTCCGAAGAAAGGCCTGGTGACTGTACTCAGAGGTACCCCAGAAGAAAAACCTCGTGACTGTACCCAGTGGTACCTCAGAAGGAAGGCATGATGACTGTACTCAGAGGTACCTCGGAAGGAAGGCCTGGTCACTGTACCCAGAGCTAACTCTGAAGGAATGCCTGGTGAGTGTACCCAGAGTTACTTCGTGAGAAAGGCCTGGTGACTGTACCCAGAGGTACCTCAGAAGAAAGGCCTAGAGACTGTTCCCAGAGGGACCTCAGAAAGAAGGCCGTGTGACTGTACCCAGAGATACCTCTGAAGGAAGGCCTGTTGACTCTACCCGTACGTACTCAGAAGGAAAGCCTGGTGACTGTACCCGCAGGTACGTCGTAAGAAAGGTCTGGTGAGGGTACACAGACTTACCTCGGAAACAAGGGCTGGTGACTGTATCCAAAGGTACCTCAGAGGGAAGGTCTGGTGACTGTACCCAGAGGTAGATCGGAAGAAAAGCCTGGTGACTGTACCTAGAGGGACCTCAGAAATAATCCCGGGTGACTGTACCCAGAGGTACCTCAGAAGGAAGGGCGGTGACTGTACCCAGAGGTACCTCCTAAGAAAGGCCTGGTGACTGTACCCACAGGGACCTCAGAAATAAGCCCGGGTGCTGTACCCAGAGGTACCTCAGAAGGAAGGCCGTTGACTGTACCCAGAGGGACCTCGGAAGAAAGGCCTGCTGACTGTACCCAGAGGGAACTGAGAAAAAAGGCAGGGTGACTGTACCCAGAGGTACCTCAGAAGGAAGGCCTTTCACTGTACCCAGAGGTACCCCTGAAGGAACGCCTGGTGATTGTACCCATAGGTACCACAGAAGGAACGACTGGAGACTGTAACCAGAGGTACCTCGCAAAACGGCCTGGTGAGTGTACCCAGAGGTACCTCGGAAACTAGTCCTGATGACAGTACCAACAGGTACTTCGGAAGGAAGGCCTGGAGACTGTAGTCAGAGGTACCTCGGAAGAAAGGCCTGGTGACTGTACCCAGAGCTAACTCAGAAGAAAGACCTCGTGACTGTACCCAGAGGTAGCTCAGAAGGAATGCCTGGCGACTGTACTCAGAGGAACCGCGGAAAAAAGGCCTGGTGTGTGTACCCAGAGGTACCTCGAAAGGATGGCCTGGTGACTATACCCAGACGTACCTCCGAAGGAAGGACTGGTGACTGTACCCAGAGGTATCTCGGAGGGAGGGCATAGTGACTTTACCCAGAGGTACTTTGGAAGGAAGGTCCAGAGACTGTACCCAAAGGTACCTCGGAAGAAAGGCCCGGTGACTGTACCCAGAGGTATCTCAGAAGTAAGACCTGGTGACTCTACACAGAGGTACCTCAGAAGGAAGGCCTGGTGAATCCACCCAGAGGTACCTTGGAAGGAAGGCCTGGTGACTACCCAGACGTACCTCCAAAGAAAGGCCTGGTGACTGTACTCAGAGGTACCCCAGAAGAAAAACCTCGTGTCTGTACCCAGTTGTACCTCAGAAGGAAGGCATGATGACTGTACCCAGAGGTACCTCAAAAGGAATGCATGATGACTGTACCAGAGGTACCTCGGAAGGAAGGCCTGGTCACTGTACCCAGAGATAACTCTGAAGGAATGCCTGGTGACTGTACCCAGAGGTACCTCGTGAGGAAGGCCTGATGACTGTACCCAGAGGTACCTCAGAAGAAAGGCCTAGAGACTGTTCCCAGAGGGACCTCAGAAAGAAGGCCGTGTGACTGTACCCAGAGATACCTCTGAAGGAAGGCCTGTTGACTCTACCCATAGGTACCTCAGAAGGAAAGCCTGATGAATGTACGCACAGATACGTCGTAAGAAAGGTCTGGTGAGGGTACACAGACTTACCTCGGAAACAAGGCCTGGTGACTGTACCCAGAGGTACCTCAGAAGCAATGCCTGGTGACTGTACTCAGAGGTACCGCGGAAAAAGGTCTGGTGAGTGTACCCAGATGTACCTCGGAAGGATGGTCTGGTGACTATACCCGGAGGTACCTCCGAAGGAAGGCCTGGTGACTGTACTCAGAGGTACCTCAGAAGAAATACCTCGTGACTGTACCCAGAGGTACCTGAGAAGGAAGGCCTGGTGACTGTACCCAGGGGAACCTCGGAAGGAAGGCCTGGTGACTGTACCTAGAGGTAAGTCCGAATGAGGCGTGGTGACTGTACCCAGGGCATCTCCCAAGGAAAGCCAGGTGACTGCAGCCAGAGGTACCTCGGAAGAAAGGCCTGCTGACTGTTCCGAGAAGTACCTCAGAAGGAAGGCCTGATGACTCTACCCAGACGTACCCCTTCAGAAAGGCCGGGTGACTCTACTCAGAGGTACCTCGGAAGGAAGGCCTGGTGACTGTACCCAGAGGTACGTCGGAAGGAAGGCCTGGTGACTGTACCTAGAGATAACTCGGAAGAAAGGAGTGGTGACTGTACCCAGGGTAACTCCCAAGGAAAGCCTGGTGACTGTAACCAGAGGTACCTCGGAAGGAAGGCCTGCTGACTGTAGCCAGAGTTACCTCCGAAGGAAGGCCTGGTGACTGTACCCAGAGGTAACTCGGAAGAAATGCCTGGTGACTCTAAACAGAGGTACCTCGGGAGGAATCCCTGGTGACTGTACCCAGAGGTACCTCAGAAGGAAGGCCTGGTGATTGTTCCTAGAGATACCTCCGAAAGGAAGGCCTGGTGACTGTACACAGAAGTACCTCGGAAGAAAGGCCTGGTGACTGTACCCAGAGCTAACTCAGAAGAAAGACCTCGTGACTGTACCCAGAGGTACCTCAGAAGGAAGGCCTGGTGATTGTACCTAGAGGTACCTCGGAAGGAAGGCCTGGTGACTGTACCCAGAGGTACCTCAGAAGGAAGGCCTTTGACTGTACCCAGAGGTACCCCTGAAGGAACGCCTGGTGATTGTACCCATAGGTACCTCAGAAGGAACGACTGGAGACTGTAACCAGAGGTACCTCGTAAGAACGGCCTGGTGAGTGTACCCAGAGGTACCTCGGAAACTAGTCCTGATGACTGTACCCACAGGTACTTCGGAAGGAAGGCCTGGAGACTGTACCCAGACGTACCTCGGAAGAAAGGCCTGGTGACTGTAGTCAGAGGTACCTCGGAAGGAAGGCCTGGTGACTGTACCCAGGGGTACCTGGGAATGAAGGCCTGGCGACTGTACACAGAAGCACCTCGGAAGGAAGGCCTGGCGACTGTACACAGAAGTATCTCAGAAGAAAGTCCTGGTGACTGTACCCAGAGGGAACTGAGAAAGAAGGCCGGGTAACTGTACCCAGAGTTACCTGAGAAAGAAGGCCTTTGACTGTACCCAGAGGTACCTCTGAAGGAACGCCTGGTGACTGTACCCAAAGGTATCTCAGAAGGAAAGCCTGGTGACTGTACGCAGAGGTACCTCAGAAGGATGGCCTGGTGAGTCTACCCAGAGGTACCTCGGAAACAAAGCCTGATGACTGTACTCAGAGGTACCTCGGAAGGAAGGCCTGGGGACTATACCCAGAGGTACATCGGAAGGAAGGCCTGGTGACCATTCCCAGAGGTACCTCGGAAGGAAGGCCTGGTGACCGTACCCAGACGTACCTTGGAAGAAAGGCCTGGTGACTGTACCCAGAAGTACCTCGGAAGGAAGCCCTGGTAACTATACCTAGACGTATCTCTGAAGAAAGGCCTGGTGACTGTATTAAGAGTGGCCACGGAAGGAAGGCCTGGTTACTGTACCCAGAGGTACCTGAGAAGGAAGGCCTGGTGGGTGTACCCACAGGAACCTCAGATGGAAGGCCTGGTGACTGTACCCAGCGGTACCTCAGAATGAAAACCTGGTGATTGTACCCAGAGTTCCCTCTTAAGAAATGCCTGGTGACTGTACACAGAGATACCTCGGAAGGAACAGCTGGTGACTGTACCCGGCGATATTTCAGAAGAAAGACCTGGTGACTGTACCAAGAAGCACCTCAGAAGAAAGGCATGCTGACTACACCCAGAGGTACTTCGGAAGGAATGTCTGGTGACTGTACCCACAGGTATCTCGGAAGGAAGGCCTGGGGATTGTACCCAGAGGTACATCGGAAGGAAGGCCTGTTGAGCGTACCCAGAGATACCTCGGAAGGAAGGCTTGGTGACAGCACTCAGAGGTACCTGGGAAGGAAGGCCTGGTGACTGTACTCCGAGGTACCGCAGAAGGAATGCCTGGTGACAGTACCCAGACGTACCTCGGAAGAAAGTCCTGGTGAGTGTACTCAGAGGTACATCGGAGGGAAGGTCTTGTGACTGTACCCAGAGTTACGTCGGAAGGAAGGCCTGGTGACTGCACCGAGAGGTTCCTGGGAAGGAAGGCCTGGTGAGTGTACCCAGACGCACCTCGGAAGAAAGTCTTGGTGACTGTACTCAGAGGTACCGCGGAAGGAAGGCCTGGGGACTTTACCCAGAGATAACTTAGAAGGAATGCCTGGTGACTGTACACAGATGTACCTCGGAAGGAAGGCCTGCTGACTGTACCCAGAGATACCTGGGAAGAAATGCCTGATGACACTACCCAGAGGTACCTCGGAAGGAAGCCCTGCTGACTGTACCCAGAGGTACCTGGAAAGGAAGGCCAGGTGACTGTCCTCAGAGGTACCTCAGAAGAAATACCTCGTGACTGTACCCAGACGTACCTGAGAAGGAAGGCCTGGTGACTGTACCCAGGGGTACCTCGGAACGAAGGCCTGGTGACTGTACCTAGAGGTAACTCCGAAAGAGGCGTGGTGACTGTACCCAGGGTATCTCCCAAGGAAAGCCAGGTGACTGCAGCCAGAGGTACCTCGGAAGAAAGGCCTGCTGACTGTTCCGAGAAGTACCTCAGAAGGAAGGCCTGATGACTCTACCCAGACGTACCCCTTCAGAAAGGCCGGGTGACTGTACTCAGAGGTACCTCGGAAGAAAGGCCTGGTGACTGTACCCACAGGTACCTCGGAAGGAAGGCCTGGTAACTGTACCTAGAGATAACTCGGAAGAAAGGAGTGGTGACTGTACCCAGGGTAACTCCCAAGGAAAGCCTGGTGACTGTAACCAGAGGTACCTCAGAAGGAAGGCCTGGTGATTGTACCTAGAGGTACCTCGGAAGGAAGGCCTGGTGACTGTACCCAGAGGGACCTCAGAAATAAGCCCGGGTGCTGTACCCAGAGGTACCTCAGAAGGAAGGCCGTTGACTGTACCCAGAGGGACCTCGGAAGAAAGGCCTGCTGACTGTACCCAGAGAGAACTGAGAAAAAAGGCAGGGTGACTGTACCCAGAGGTACCTCAGAAGGAAGGCCTTTCACTGTACCCAGAGGTACCTCTGAAGGAACGCCTGGTGACTGTACCCATAGGTACCTCAGAAGGAACGACTGGAGACTGTAACCAGAGGTACCTCGCAAAACGGCCTGGTGAGTGTACCCAGAGGTACCTCGGAAACTAGTCCTGATGACAGTACCAACAGGTACTTCGGAAGGAAGGCCTGGAGACTGTACACAGATGTACCTCGGAAGAAAGGCCTGGTGACTGTAGTCAGAGGTACCTCGGAAGGAAGGCCTGGTGACTGTACCCAGAGGTACCTGGGAAGAAATGCCTGATGACACTACCCAGAGGTACCTCGGAAAGAAGCCCTGCTGACTGTACCCACAGGTACCTGGAAAGGAAGTCCTGGTGACTGTACTCAGAGATACCTCAGAAGAAATACCTCGTGACTGTACCCAGAGGTACCTGAGAAGGAAGGCCTGGTGACTGTACCCAGAGGTACCTCGGAAGGAAGGCCTGGTCACTGTACCCAGAGCTAATTCTGAAGGAATGCCTGGTGACTGTACCCAGAGGTACCTCGTAAGAAAGGCCTGGTGACTGTACCCAGAGGTACCTCAGAAGCAAGGCCTGGTGACTGTACCAAGAGGTAAGTCGTAGGAAAGGTGTGGTGAGTGTACCCAGGGTAATTCCCACGGAAAGCCTGGTGACTGTAACCAGAGTTACCTCGGGAGGAAGGCCTGGTGAGTGTAACGAGAAGTACCTCAGAAGGAAAGCCTGATGACTCTACCCAAACGTACCCCTTAATAAAGGCCGGATGACTGTACGCAGAGGTACCTCGGAAGGAAGGCCTGCTGACTCTACCCAGAGGGACCTCGGAAGGAAGGCCAGGTGACTGTACCCAGAGGTACCTTGGAAGGAAGGCCTGGTGACTGTACCCAGACGCACTTCGGAAGAAAGTCCTGGTGACTGTACTCAGAGGTACCTCGAAGGGAAGGCCTGGGGACTTTACCCAGGGATACCTTAGAAGGAATGCCTGGTTACTGTACCCAGATGTACCTCGGAAGGAAGGCCTGGTGACTGTACCCAGAGATACCTGGGAAGAAATGCCTGATGACACTACCCAGAGGTACCTCGGAAGGAAGCCCTGCTGACTGTACCCAGAGGTACCTTGAAAGGAAGGCCTGGTGACTGTACCAAGAGGTACCTCGGAAGGAAGGCCTGGTGACTATACCTAGAGGTAACTCCGAAAGAGGCATGGTGACTGTACCCAGGGTATCTCCCAAGGAAAGCCAGGTGACTGCAGCCAGAGGTACCTCGGAAGAAAGGCCTGGTGACTGTTCCGAGAAATACCTCAGAAGGAAGGCCTGATGACTTTACCCAGACTTACCCCTTCAGAAAGGCCGGGTGACTGTACTCAGAGGTACCCCAGAAGAAAAACCTCGTGACTGTACCCAGTGGTACCTCAGAAGGAAGGCATGATGACTGTACCCAGAGGTACCTCGGAAGGAAGGCCTGGTCACTGTACCCAGAGCTAACTCTGAAGGAATGCCTGGTGACTGTACCCAGAGTTACCTCGTGAGAAAGGCCTGGTGACTGTACCCAGAGGTACCTCAGAAGAAAGGCCTAGAGACTGTTCCCAGAGGGACCTCAGAAAGAAGGCCGTGTGACTGTACCCAGAGATACCTCTGAAGGAAGGCCTGTTGACTCTACCCGTACGTACTCAGAAGGAAAGCCTGGTGACTGTACCCGCAGGTACGTCGTAAGAAAGGTCTGGTGAGGGTACACAGACTTACCTCGGAAACAAGGGCTGGTGACTGTATCCAAAGGTACCTCAGAGGGAAGGTCTGGTGACTGTACCCAGAGGTAGATCGGAAGAAAAGCCTGGTGACTGTACCTAGAGGGACCTCAGAAATAATCCCGGGTGACTGTACCCAGAGGTACCTCCTAAGAAAGGCCTGGTGACTGTACCCAAAGGGACCTCGGAAGAAAGGCCTGGTGACTGTACCCAGAGGGAACTGAGAAAGAAGGCCGGGTGACTGTACCCAGAGGTATCTCAGAAGTAAGACCTGGTGACTCTACACAGAGGTACCTCAGAAGGAAGGCCTGGTGAATCCACCCAGAGGTACCTTGGAAGGAAGGCCTGGTGACTACCCAGACGTACCTCCAAAGAAAGGCCTGGTGACTGTACTCAGAGGTACCCCAGAAGAAAAACCTCGTGTCTGTACCCAGTTGTACCTCAGAAGGAAGGCATGATGACTGTACCCAGAGGTACCTCAAAAGGAATGCATGATGACTGTACCAGAGGTACCTCGGAAGGAAGGCCTGGTCACTGTACCCAGAGATAACTCTGAAGGAATGCCTGGTGACTGTACCCAGAGGTACCTCGTGAGGAAGGCCTGATGACTGTACCCAGAGGTACCTCAGAAGAAAGGCCTAGAGACTGTTCCCAGAGGGACCTCAGAAAGAAGGCCGTGTGACTGTACCCAGAGATACCTCTGAAGGAAGGCCTGTTGACTCTACCCATAGGTACCTCAGAAGGAAAGCCTGATGAATGTACGCACAGATACGTCGTAAGAAAGGTCTGGTGAGGGTACACAGACTTACCTCGGAAACAAGGCCTGGTGACTGTACCCAGAGGTACCTCAGAAGCAATGCCTGGTGACTGTACTCAGAGGTACCGCGGAAAAAGGTCTGGTGAGTGTACCCAGATGTACCTCGGAAGGAAGGCCTGGTGACTGTACCCAGAGATACCTGGGAAGAAATGCCTGATGACACTACCCAGAGGTACCTCGGAAGGAAGCCCTGCTGACTGTACCCAGAGGTACCTTGAAAGGAAGGCCTGGTGACTGTACCAAGAGGTACCTCGGAAGGAAGGCCTGGTGACTATACCTAGAGGTAACTCCGAAAGAGGCATGGTGACTGTACCCAGGGTATCTCCCAAGGAAAGCCAGGTGACTGCAGCCAGAGGTACCTCGGAAGAAAGGCCTGGTGACTGTTCCGAGAAATACCTCAGAAGGAAGGCCTGATGACTTTACCCAGACGTACCCCTTCAGAAAGGCCGGGTGACTGTACTCAGAGGTACCCCAGAAGAAAAACCTCGTGACTGTACCCAGTGGTACCTCAGAAGGAAGGCATGATGACTGTACCCAGAGGTACCTCGGAAGGAAGGCCTGGTCACTGTACCCAGAGCTAACTCTGAAGGAATGCCTGGTGACTGTACCCAGAGTTACCTCGTGAGAAAGGCCTGGTGACTGTACCCAGAGGTACCTCAGAAGAAAGGCCTAGAGACTGTTCCCAGAGGGACCTCAGAAAGAAGGCCGTGTGACTGTACCCAGAGATACCTCTGAAGGAAGGCCTGTTGACTCTACCCGTACGTACTCAGAAGGAAAGCCTGGTGACTGTACCCGCAGGTACCTCGTAAGAAAGGTCTGGTGAGGGTACACAGACTTACCTCGGAAACAAGGGCTGGTGACTGTATCCAAAGGTACCTCAGAGGGAAGGTCTGGTGACTGTACCCAGAGGTAGATCGGAAGAAAAGCCTGGTGACTGTACCTAGAGGGACCTCAGAAATAATCCCGGGTGACTGTACCCAGAGGTACCTCCTAAGAAAGGCCTGGTGACTGTACCCAAAGGGACCTCGGAAGAAAGGCCTGGTGACTGTACCCAGAGGGAACTGAGAAAGAAGGCCGGGTGACTGTACCCAGAGGTATCTCAGAAGTAAGACCTGGTGACTCTACACAGAGGTACCTCAGAAGGAAGGCCTGGTGAATCCACCCAGAGGTACCTTGGAAGGAAGGCCTGGTGACTACCCAGACGTACCTCCAAAGAAAGGCCTGGTGACTGTACTCAGAGGTACCCCAGAAGAAAAACCTCGTGTCTGTACCCAGTTGTACCTCAGAAGGAAGGCATGATGACTGTACCCAGAGGTACCTCAAAAGGAATGCATGATGACTGTACCAGAGGTACCTCGGAAGGAAGGCCTGGTCACTGTACCCAGAGATAACTCTGAAGGAATGCCTGGTGACTGTACCCAGAGGTACCTCGTGAGGAAGGCCTGATGACTGTACCCAGAGGTACCTCAGAAGAAAGGCCTAGAGACTGTTCCCAGAGGGACCTCAGAAAGAAGGCCGTGTGACTGTACCCAGAGATACCTCTGAAGGAAGGCCTGTTGACTCTACCCATAGGTACCTCAGAAGGAAAGCCTGATGAATGTACGCACAGATACGTCGTAAGAAAGGTCTGGTGAGGGTACACAGACTTACCTCGGAAACAAGGCCTGGTGACTGTACCCAGAGGTACCTCAGAAGCAATGCCTGGTGACTGTACTCAGAGCTACCGCGGAAAAAGGTCTGGTGAGTGTACCCAGATGTACCTCGGAAGGATGGTCTGGTGACTATACCCGGAGGTACCTCCGAAGGAAGGCCTGGTGACTGTACTCAGAGGTACCTGAGAAGAAATACCTCGTGACTGTACCCAGAGGTACCTGAGAAGGAAGGCCTGGTGACTGTACCCAGGGGAACCTCGGAAGGAAGGCCTGGTGACTGTACCTAGAGGTAAGTCCGAATGAGGCGTGGTGACTGTACCCAGGGCATCTCCCAAGGAAAGCCAGGTGACTGCAGCCAGAGGTACCTCGGAAGAAAGGCCTGCTGACTGTTCCGAGAAGTACCTCAGAAGGAAGGCCTGATGACTCTACCCAGACGTACCCCTTCAGAAAGGCCGGGTGACTCTACTCAGAGGTACCTCGGAAGGAAGGCCTGGTGACTGTACCCAGAGGTACGTCGGAAGGAAGGCCTGGTGACTGTACCTAGAGATAACTCGGAAGAAAGGAGTGGTGACTGTACCCAGGGTAACTCCCAAGGAAAGCCTGGTGACTGTAACCAGAGGTACCTCGGAAGGAAGGCCTGCTGACTGTAGCCAGAGTTACCTCCGAAGGAAGGCCTGGTGACTGTACCCAGAGGTAACTCGGAAGAAATGCCTGGTGACTCTAAACAGAGGTACCTCGGGAGGAATCCCTGGTGACTGTACCCAGAGGTACCTCAGAAGGAAGGCCTGGTGATTGTTCCTAGAGATACCTCCGAAAGGAAGGCCTGGTGACTGTACACAGAAGTACCTCGGAAGAAAGGCCTGGTGACTGTACCCAGAGCTAACTCAGAAGAAAGACCTCGTGACTGTACCCAGAGGTACCTCAGAAGGAAGGCCTGGTGATTGTACCTAGAGGTACCTCGGAAGGAAGGCCTGGTGACTGTACCCAGAGGTACCTCAGAAGGAAGGCCTTTGACTGTACCCAGAGGTACCCCTGAAGGAACGCCTGGTGATTGTACCCATAGGTACCTCAGAAGGAACGACTGGAGACTGTAACCAGAGGTACCTCGTAAGAACGGCCTGGTGAGTGTACCCAGAGGTACCTCGGAAACTAGTCCTGATGACTGTACCCACAGGTACTTCGGAAGGAAGGCCTGGAGACTGTACCCAGACGTACCTCGGAAGAAAGGCCTGGTGACTGTAGTCAGAGGTACCTCGGAAGGAAGGCCTGGTGACTGTACCCAGGGGTACCTGGGAATGAAGGCCTGGCGACTGTACACAGAAGCACCTCGGAAGGAAGGCCTGGCGACTGTACACAGAAGTACCTCAGAAGAAAGTCCTGGTGACTGTACCCAGAGGGAACTGAGAAAGAAGGCCGGGTAACTGTACCCAGAGTTACCTGAGAAAGAAGGCCTTTGACTGTACCCAGAGGTACCTCTGAAGGAACGCCTGGTGACTGTACCCAAAGGTATCTCAGAAGGAAAGCCTGGTAACTGTACGCAGAGGTACCTCAGAAGGATGGCCTGGTGAGTCTACCCAGAGGTACCTCGGAAACAAAGCCTGATGACTGTACTCAGAGGTACCTCGGAAGGAAGGCCTGGGGACTATACCCAGAGGTACATCGGAAGGAAGGCCTGGTGACCATTCCCAGAGGTACCTCGGAAGGAAGGCCTGGTGACCGTACCCAGACGTACCTTGGAAGAAAGGCCTGGTGACTGTACCCAGAAGTACCTCGGAAGGAAGCCCTGGTAACTATACCTAGACGTATCTCTGAAGAAAGGCCTGGTGACTGTATTAAGAGTGGCCACGGAAGGAAGGCCTGGTTACTGTACCCAGAGGTACCTGAGAAGGAAGGCCTGGTGGGTGTACCCACAGGAACCTCAGATGGAAGGCCTGGTGACTGTACCCAGCGGTACCTCAGAATGAAAACCTGGTGATTGTACCCAGAGTTCCCTCTTAAGAAATGCCTGGTGACTGTACACAGAGATACCTCGGAAGGAACAGCTGGTGACTGTACCCGGCGATATTTCAGAAGAAAGACCTGGTGACTGTACCAAGAAGCACCTCAGAAGAAAGGCATGCTGACTACACCCAGAGGTACTTCGGAAGGAATGTCTGGTGACTGTACCCACAGGTATCTCGGAAGGAAGGCCTGGGGATTGTACCCAGAGGTACATCGGAAGGAAGGCCTGTTGAGCGTACCCAGAGATACCTCGGAAGGAAGGCTTGGTGACAGCACTCAGAGGTACCTGGGAAGGAAGGCCTGGTGACTGTACTCCGAGGTACCGCAGAAGGAATGCCTGGTGACAGTACCCAGACGTACCTCGGAAGAAAGTCCTGGTGAGTGTACTCAGAGGTACCTCGGAGGGAAGGTCTTGTGACTGTACCCAGAGTTACGTCGGAAGGAAGGCCTGGTGACTGCACCGAGAGGTTCCTGGGAAGGAAGGCCTGGTGAGTGTACCCAGACGCACCTCGGAAGAAAGTCTTGGTGACTGTACTCAGAGGTACCGCAGAAGGAAGGCCTGGGGACTTTACCCAGAGATAACTTAGAAGGAATGCCTGGTGACTGTACACAGATGTACCTCGGAAGGAAGGCCTGGTGACTGTACCCAGAGATACCTGGGAAGAAATGCCTGATGACACTACCCAGAGGTACCTCGGAAGGAAGCCCTGCTGACTGTACCCAGAGGTACCTGGAAAGGAAGGCCTGGTGACTGTCCTCAGAGGTACCTCAGAAGAAATACCTCGTGACTGTACCCAGACGTACCTGAGAAGGAAGGCCTGGTGACTGTACCCAGGGGTACCTCGGAACGAAGGCCTGGTGACTGTACCTAGAGGTAACTCCGAAAGAGGCGTGGTGACTGTACCCAGGGTATCTCCCAAGGAAAGCCAGGTGACTGCAGCCAGAGGTACCTCGGAAGAAAGGCCTGCTGACTGTTCCGAGAAGTACCTCAGAAGGAAGGCCTGATGACTCTACCCAGACGTACCCCTTCAGAAAGGCTGGGTGACTGTACTCAGAGGTACCTCGGAAGAAAGGCCTGGTGACTGTACCCACAGGTACCTCGGAAGGAAGGCCTGGTAACTGTACCTAGAGATAACTCGGAAGAAAGGAGTGGTGACTGTACCCAGGGTAACTCCCAAGGAAAGCCTGGTGACTGTAACCAGAGGTACCTCAGAAGGAAGGCCTGGTGATTGTACCTAGAGGTACCTCGGAAGGAAGGCCTGGTGACTGTACCCAGAGGGACCTCAGAAATAAGCCCGGGTGCTGTACCCAGAGGTACCTCAGAAGGAAGGCCGTTGACTGTACCCAGAGGGACCTCGGAAGAAAGGCCTGCTGACTGTACCCAGAGAGAACTGAGAAAAAAGGCAGGGTGACTGTACCCAGAGGTACCTCAGAAGGAAGGCCTTTCACTGTACCCAGAGGTACCTCTGAAGGAACGCCTGGTGACTGTACCCATAGGTACCTCAGAAGGAACGACTGGAGACTGTAACCAGAGGTACCTCGCAAAACGGCCTGGTGAGTGTACCCAGAGGTACCTCGGAAACTAGTCCTGATGACAGTACCAACAGGTACTTCGGAAGGAAGGCCTGGAGACTGTACACAGATGTACCTCGGAAGAAAGGCCTGGTGACTGTAGTCAGAGGTACCTCGGAAGGAAGGCCTGGTGACTGTACCCAGAGGTACCTGGGAAGAAATGCCTGATGACACTACCCAGAGGTACCTCGGAAAGAAGCCCTGCTGACTGTACCCACAGGTACCTGGAAAGGAAGTCCTGGTGACTGTACTCAGAGATACCTCAGAAGAAATACCTCGTGACTGTACCCAGAGGTACCTGAGAAGGAAGGCCTGGTGACTGTACCCAGAGGGAACTGAGAAAGAAGGCCGGGTGACTGTACCCAGAGGTACCTGAGAAGGAAGGCCTTTCACTGTACCCAGAGGTACCTCTGAAGGAACGCCTGGTGACTGTACCCAAAGGTATCTCAGAAGGAAAGCCTGGTGACTGTACGCAGAGGTACCTCAGAAGGATGGCCTGGTGAGTGTACCCAGAGGTACTTTAGAAGGAAGGCCTGGTGACTGTACCCAGAGGTACCTCGGAAACAAAGTCTGATGACTGTACTCAGAGGTACCTCGGAAGGAAGGCCTGGGGACTTTACCCAGAGATAACTTAGAAGGAATGCCTGGTGACTGTACACAGATCTACCTCGGAAGGAAGGCCTGGTGACCGCGCCCAGAGGTACGTCGGAAGGAAGGTCTGGGGACCGTACCCAGAGGGACCTCGGAAGAAATGCTTGGTGACGGTACTCAGAAGTACCTGGGAAGGAATTCCTGGTGACTGTACTCGGAGGTACCGCAGAAGGAAGCCCTGTTGACTGTACCCAGAGGTATCTCAGAAGGAAGGAATGGTGACTGTACCCAGAGGTACCTCGGAAGGAAGGCCTGGTGACTGTACCCAGAGGTACCTCAGAAGGAATGCCTGGTGACTGTACTCAGAGGTACCGCGGAAAAAGGTCTGGTGAGTGTACCCAGATGTACCTAGGAAGGATGGTCTGGTGTCTATACCCGGAGGTACCTCCGAAGGAAGGCCTGGTGACTGTACTCAGAGGTACCTCAGAAGAAATACCTCGTGACTGTACCCAGAGGTACCTGAGAAGGAAGGCCTGGTGACTGTACCCAGGGGTACCTCGGAAGGAAGGCCTGGTGACTGTACCTAGAGGTAAGTCCGAATGAGGCGTGGTGACTGTACCCAGGGCATCTCCCAAGGAAAGCCAGGTGACTGCAGCCAGAGGTACCTCGGAAGAAAGGCCTGCTGACTGTTCCGAGAAGTACCTCAGAAGGAAGGCCTGATGACTCTACCCAGACGTACCCCTTCAGAAAGGCTGGGTGACTGTACTCAGAGGTACCTCGGAAGGAAGGCCTGGTGACTGTACCCACAGGTACCTCGGAAGGAAGGCCTGGTAACTGTACCTAGAGATAACTCGGAAGAAAGGAGTGGTGACTGTACCCAGGGTAACTCCCAAGGAAAGCCTGGTGACTGTAACCAGAGGTACCTCAGAAGGAAGGCCTGGTGATTGTACCTAGAGGTACCTCGGAAGGAAGGCCTGGTGACTGTACCCAGAGGGACCTCAGAAATAAGCCCGGGTGCTGTACCCAGAGGTACCTCAGAAGGAAGGCCGTTGACTGTACCCAGAGGGACCTCGGAAGAAAGGCCTGCTGACTGTACCCAGAGAGAACTGAGAAAAAAGGCAGGGTGACTGTACCCAGAGGTACCTCAGAAGGAAGGCCTTTCACTGTACCCAGAGGTACCTCTGAAGGAACGCCTGGTGACTGTACCCATAGGTACCTCAGAAGGAACGACTGGAGACTGTAACCAGAGGTACCTCGCAAAACGGCCTGGTGAGTGTACCCAGAGGTACCTCGGAAACTAGTCCTGATGACAGTACCAACAGGTACTTCGGAAGGAAGGCCTGGAGACTGTACACAGATGTACCTCGGAAGAAAGGCCTGGTGACTGTAGTCAGAGGTACCTCGGAAGGAAGGCCTGGTGACTGTACCCAGAGGTACCTGGGAAGAAATGCCTGATGACACTACCCAGAGGTACCTCGGAAAGAAGCCCTGCTGACTGTACCCAGAGGTACCTGGAAAGGAAGTCCTGGTGACTGTACTCAGAGATACCTCAGAAGAAATACCTCGTGACTGTACCCAGAGGTACCTGAGAAGGAAGGCCTGGTGACTGTACCCAGAGGTACCTCGGAAGGAAGGCCTGGTGACTGTACCCAGAGCTAATTCTGAAGGAATGCCTGGTGACTGTACCCAGAGGTACCTCGTAAGAAAGGCCTGGTGACTGTACCCAGAGGTACCTCAGAAGCAAGGCCTGGTGACTGTACCAAGAGGTAAGTCGTAGGAAAGGTGTGGTGAGTGTACCCAGGGTAATTCCCACGGAAAGCCTGGTGACTGTAACCAGAGTTACCTCGGGAGGAAGGCCTGGTGAGTGTAACGAGAAGTACCTCAGAAGGAAAGCCTGATGACTCTACCCAAACGTACCCCTTAATAAAGGCCGGATGACTGTACGCAGAGGTACCTCGGAAGGAAGGCCTGCTGACTCTACCCAGAGGGACCTCGGAAGGAAGGCCAGGTGACTGTACCCAGAGGTACCTTGGAAGGAAGGCCTGGTGACTGTACCCAGACGCACTTCGGAAGAAAGTCCTGGTGACTGTACTCAGAGGTACCTCGAAGGGAAGGCCTGGGGACTTTACCCAGGGATACCTTAGAAGGAATGCCTGGTTACTGTACCCAGATGTACCTCGGAAGGAAGGCCTGGTGACTGTACCCAGAGATACCTGGGAAGAAATGCCTGATGACACTACCCAGAGGTACCTCGGAAGGAAGCCCTGCTGACTGTACCCAGAGGTACCTTGAAAGGAAGGCCTGGTGACTGTACCAAGAGGTACCTCGGAAGGAAGGCCTGGTGACTATACCTAGAGGTAACTCCGAAAGAGGCATGGTGACTGTACCCAGGGTATCTCCCAAGGAAAGCCAGGTGACTGCAGCCAGAGGTACCTCGGAAGAAAGGCCTGGTGACTGTTCCGAGAAATACCTCAGAAGGAAGGCCTGATGACTTTACCCAGACGGACCCTTTCAGAAAGGCCGGGTGACTGTACTCAGAGGTACCCCAGAAGAAAAACCTCGTGACTGTACCCAGTGGTACCTCAGAAGGAAGGCATGATGACTGTACCCAGAGGTACCTCGGAAGGAAGGCCTGGTCACTGTACCCAGAGCTAACTCTGAAGGAATGCCTGGTGACTGTACCCAGAGTTACCTCGTGAGAAAGGCCTGGTGACTGTACCCAGAGGTACCTCAGAAGAAAGGCCTAGAGACTGTTCCCAGAGGGACCTCAGAAAGAAGGCCGTGTGACTGTACCCAGAGATACCTCTGAAGGAAGGCCTGTTGACTCTACCCGTACGTACTCAGAAGGAAAGCCTGGTGACTGTACCCGCAGGTACGTCGTAAGAAAGGTCTGGTGAGGGTACACAGACTTACCTCGGAAACAAGGGCTGGTGACTGTATCCAAAGGTACCTCAGAGGGAAGGTCTGGTGACTGTACCCAGAGGTAGATCGGAAGAAAAGCCTGGTGACTGTACCTAGAGGGACCTCAGAAATAATCCCGGGTGACTGTACCCAGAGGTACCTCCTAAGAAAGGCCTGGTGACTGTACCCAGAGGGAACTGAGAAAGAAGGCCGGGTGACTGTACCCAGAGGTACCTGAGAAGGAAGGCCTTTGACTGTACCCAGAGGTACCTCTGAAGGAACGCCTGGTGACTGTACCCAAAGGTATCTCAGAAGGAAAGCCTGGTGACTGTACGCAGAGGTACCTCAGAAGGATGGCCTGGTGAGTGTACCCAGAGGTACTTTAGAAGGAAGGCCTGGTGACTGTACCCAGAGGTACCTCGGAAACAAAGTCTGATGACTGTACTCAGAGGTACCTCGGAAGGAAGGCCTGGGGACTATACCCAGAGGTACATCGCAAGGAAGGCCTGGTGACCATTCCCAGAGGTACCTCGGAAGGAAGGCCTGGTGACCGTACCCAGACGTACCTTGGAAGAAAGGCCTGGTGACTGTACCCAGAAGTACCTCGGAAGGAAGGCCTGGTAACTATACCCAGACGTATCTCTGAAGAAAGGCCTGGTGACTGTATTAAGAGTGGCCACGGAAGGAAGGCCTGGTTACTGTACCCAGAGTTACCTGAGAAGGAAGGCCTGGTGGGTGTACCCACAGGAACCTCAGATGGAAGGCCTGGTGACTGTACCCAGCGGTACCTCAGAATGAAAACCTGGTGATTGTACCCAGAGTTCCCTCTTAAGAAATGCCTGGTGACTGTACACAGAGATACCTCGGAAGGAACAGCTGGTGACTGTACCCGGCGATATTTCAGAAGAAAGACCTGGTGACTGTACCAAGAAGCACCTCAGAAGAAAGGCATGGTGACTATACCCAGAGGTACTTCGGAAGGAATGCCTGGTGACTGTACCCACAGGTACCTCGGAAGGAAGGCCTGGGGATTGTACCCAGAGGTACATGGGAAGGAAGGCCTGTTGAGCGTACCCAGAGATACCTCGGAAGGAAGGCTTGGTGACAGCACTCAGAGGTACCTGGGAAGGAAGGCCTGGTGACTGTACTCCGAGGTACCGCAGAAGGAATGCCTGGTGACAGTACCCAGACGTACCTCGGAAGAAAGTCCTGGTGAGTGTACTCAGAGGTACCTCGGAGGGAAGGTCTTGTGACTGTACCCAGAGTTACGTCGGAAGGAAGGCCTGGTGACTGCACCGAGAGGTTCCTCGGAAGGAAGGCCTGGTGAGTGTACCCAGGCGCACCTCGGAAGAAAGTTCTGGTGACTGTACTCAGAGGTACCGCAGAAGGAAAGCCTGGGGACTTTACCCAGAGATAACTTAGAAGGAATGCCTGGTGACTGTACACAGATGTACCTCGGAAGGAAGGCCTGGTGACCGCGCCCAGAGGTACGTCGGAAGGAAGGTCTGGGGACCGTACCCAGAGGGACCTCGGAAGAAATGCTTGGTGACGGTACTCAGAAGTACCTGGGAAGGAAGGCCTGGTGACTGTACTCGGAGGTACCGCAGAAGGAAGCCCTGTTGACTGTACCCAGAGGTATCTCAGAAGGAAGGCATGGTGACTGTACCCAGAGGTACCTCGGAAGGAAGGCCTAGTGACTGTACCCAGAGGTACCTCAGAAGGAATGCCTGGTGACTGTACTCAGAGGTACCGCGGAAAAAGGTCTGGTGAGTGTACCCAGATGTACCTCGGAAGGATGGTCTGGTGACTATACCCGGAGGTACCTCCGAAGGAAGGCCTGGTGACTGTACTCAGAGGTACCTCAGAAGAAATACCTCGTGACTGTACCCAGAGGTACCTGAGAAGGAAGGCCTGGTGACTGTACCCAGGGGAACCTTGGAAGGAAGGCCTGGTGACTGTACCTAGAGGTAAGTCCGAATGAGGCGTGGTGACTGTACCCAGGGCATCTCCCAAGGAAAGCCAGGTGACTGCAGCCAGAGGTACCTCAGAAGAAAGGCCTGCTGACTGTTCCGAGAAGTACCTCAGAAGGAAGGCCTGATGACTCTACCCAGACGTACCCCTTCAGAAAGGCCGGGTGACTGTACTCAGAGGTACCTCGGAAGGAAGGCCTGGTGACTGTACCCAGAGGTACGTCGGAAGGAAGGCCTGGTGACTGTACCTAGAGATAACTCGGAAGAAAGGAGTGGTGACTGTACCCAGGGTAACTCCCAAGGAAAGCCTGGTGACTGTAACCAGAGGTACCTCGGAAGGAAGGCCTGCTGACTGTAGCCAGAGTTACCTCCGAAGGAAGGCCTGGTGACTGTACCCAGAGGTAACTCGGAAGAAATGCCTGGTGACTCTAAACAGAGGTACCTCGGGAGAAATCCCTGGTGACTGTACCCAGAGGTACCTCAGAAGGAAGGCCTGGTGATTGTTCCTAGAGATACCTCCGAAAGGAAGGCCTGGTGACTGTACACAGAAGTACCTCGGAAGAAAGGCCTGGTGACTGTACCCAGAGCTAACTCAGAAGAAAGACCTCGTGACTGTACCCAGAGGTACCTCAGAAGGAAGGCCTGGTGATTGTACCTAGAGGTACCTCGGAAGGAAGGCCTGGTGACTGTACCCAGAGGGACCTCAGAAATAAGCCCGGGTGCTGTACCCAGAGGTACCTCAGAAGGAAGGCCGTTGACTGTACCCAGAGGGACCTCGGAAGAAAGGCCTGCTGACTGTACCCAGAGGGAACTGAGAAAAAAGGCAGGGTGACTGTACCCAGAGGGACCTCAGAAGGATGGCCTGGTGACTATACCCAGAGGTACCTCCGAAGGAAGGACTGGTGACTGTACCCAGAGGTATCTCGGAGGGAGGGCATAGTGACTTTACCCAGAGGTACATCGGAAGGAAGGTCCAGAGACTGTACCCAAAGGTACCTCGGAAGAAAGGCCCGGTGACTGTACCCAGAGGTATCTCAGAAGCAAGACCTGGTGACTGTACCCAGAGGTACCTCAGAAGGAATGCCTGGTGACTGTACTCAGAGGTACCGTGGAAAAAAGGCCTGGTGAGTGTACCCAGAGGTACCTCAGAAGGAATGCCTGGTGACTGTACTCAGAGGTACCGTGGAAAAAAGGCCTGGTGAGTGTACCCAGACGTACCTCCGAAGAAAGGCCTGGTGACTGTACTCAGAGGTACCCCAGAAGAAAAACCTCGTGACTGTACCCAGTGGTACCTCAGAAGGAAGGCATGATGACTGTACCCAGAGGTACCTCGGAAGGAAGGCCTGGTCACTGTACCCAGAGCTAACTCTGAAGGAATGCCTGGTGACTGTACCCAGAGGTACCTCGTGAGAAAGGCCTGGTGACTGTACCCAGAGGTACCTCAGAAGAAAGGCCTAGAGACTGTTCCCAGAGGGACCTCAGAAAGAAGGCCGTGTGACTGTACCCAGAGATACCTCTGAAGGAAGGCCTGTTGACTCTACCCATAGGTACCTCAGAAGGAAAGCCTGGTGACTGTACCCGCAGGTACGTCGTAAGAAAGGTCTGGTGAGGGTACACAGACTTACCTCGGAAACAAGGGCTGGTGACTGTATCCAAAGGTACCTCAGAGGGAAGGTCTGGTGACTGTACCCAGAGGTAGATCGGAAGAAAAGCCTGGTGACTGTACCTAGAGGGACCTCAGAAATAATCCCGGGTGACTGTACCCAGAGGTACCTCAGAAGGAAGGGCGGTGACTGTACCCAGAGGTACCTCCTAAGAAAGGCCTGGTGACTGTACCCACAGGGACCTCAGAAATAAGCCCGGGTGCTGTACCCAGAGGTACCTCTGAAGGAAGGCCGTTGACTGTACCCAGAGGGACCTCGGAAGAAAGGCCTGCTGACTGTACCCAGAGGGAACTGAGAAAAAAGGCAGGGTGACTGTACCCAGAGGTACCTCAGAAGGAAGGCCTTTCACTGTACCCAGAGGTACCTCTGAAGGAACGCCTGGTGACTGTACCCATAGGTACCTCAGAAGGAACGACTGGAGACTGTAACCAGAGGTACCTGGCAAAACGGCCTGGTGAGTGTACCCAGAGGTACCTCGGAAACTAGTCTTGATGACAGTACCAACAGGTACTTCGGAAGGAAGGCCTGGAGACTGTACCCAGACGTACCTCGGAAGAAAGGCCTCGTGACTGTAGTCAGAGGTACCTCGGAAGGAAGGCCTGGTGACTGTACCCAGAGTTACTTCGTGAGAAAGGCCTGGTGACTGTACCCAGAGGTACCTCAGAAGAAAGGCCTAGAGACTGTTCCCAGAGGGACCTCAGAAAGAAGGCCGTGTGACTGTACCCAGAGATACCTCTGAAGGAAGGCCTGTTGACTCTACCCGTACGTACTCAGAAGGAAAGCCTGGTGACTGTACCCGCAGGTACGTCGTAAGAAAGGTCTGGTGAGTGTACACAGACTTACCTCGGAAACAAGGGCTGGTGACTGTATCCAAAGGTACCTCAGAGGGAAGGTCTGGTGACTGTACCCAGAGGTAGATCGGAAGAAAAGCCTGGTGACTGTACCTAGAGGGACCTCAGAAATAATCCCGGGTGACTGTACCCAGAGGTACCTCAGAGGGAAGGGCGGTGACTGTACCCAGAGGTACCTCCTAAGGAAGGCCTGGTGACTGTAACGAGAAGTTCCTCAGAAGAAAAGCTTGATGACTCTACCCAAACGTACCCCTTAATAAAGGCCGGATGACTGTACTCAGAGGTACCTCGGAAGGAAGGCCTGCTGACTCTACCCAGAGGGACCTCGGAAGGAAGGCCAGGTGACTGTACCCAGAGGTACCTGGAAAGGAAGGCCCGGTGATTGTACCCAGAGGTACCTCGGAAGGAAGGCCTGGTGACTGTACCCAGACGCACTTCGGAAGAAAGTCCTGGTGACTGTATTCAGAGGTACCTCGAAAGGAAGGCCTGGGGACTTTACCCAGGGATACCTTAGAAGGAATGCCTGGTTACTGTACCCAGATGTACCTCGGAAGGAAGGCCTGGTGACTGTACCCAGAGATACCTGGGAAGAAATGCCTGATGACACTACCCAGAGGTACCTCGGAAGGAAGCCCTGCTGACTGTACCCAGAGGTACCTGGAAAGGAAGGCCTGGTGACTGTCCTCAGAGGTACCTCAGAAGAAATACCTCGTGACTGTACCCAGACGTACCTGAGAAGGAAGGCCTGGTGACTGTACCCAGGGGTACCTCGGAACGAAGGCCTGGTGACTGTACCTAGAGGTAACTCCGAAAGAGGCGTGGTGACTGTACCCAGGGTATCTCCCAAGGAAAGCCAGGTGACTGCAGCCAGAGGTACCTCGGAAGAAAGGCCTGCTGACTGTTCCGAGAAGTACCTCAGAAGGAAGGCCTGATGACTCTACCCAGACGTACCCCTTCAGAAAGGCCGGGTGACTGTACTCAGAGGTACCTCGGAAGGAAGGCCTGGTGACTGTACCTAGAGATAACTCGGAAGAAAGGGGTGGTGACTGTACCCAGGGTAACTCCCAAGGAAAGCCTGGTGACTGTAACCAGAGGTACCTCGGAAGGAAGGCCTGCTGACTGTAGCCAGAGTTACCTCCGAACGAAGGCCTGGTGCCTGTACCCAGAGGTAACTCGGAAGAAATGCCTGGTGACTCTAAACAGAGGTACCTCGGGAGGAATCCCTGGTGACTGTACCCAGAGGTACCTCAGAAGGAAGGCCTGGTGATTGTTCCTAGAGATACCTCCGAAAGGAAGGCCTGGTGACTGTACACAGAAGTACCTCGGAAGAAAGGCCTGGTGACTGTACCCAGAGCTAACTCAGAAGAAAGACCTCGTGACTGTACCCAGAGGTACCTCAGAAGGAAGGCCTGGTGATTGTACCTAGAGGTACCTCGGAAGGAAGGCCTGGTGACTGTACCCAGAGGGACCTCAGAAATAAGCCCGGGTGCTGTACCCAGAGGTACCTCAGAAGGAAGGCCGTTGACTGTACCCAGAGGGACCTCGGAAGAAAGGCCTGCTGACTGTACCCAGAGGGAACTGAGAAAGAAGGCAGAGTGACTGTACCCAGAGGGACCTCAGAAGGAAGGCCTTTGACTGTACCCAGAGGTAACCCTGAAGGAACGCCTGGTGATTGTACACATAGGTACCTCAGAAGGAACAACTGGAGACTGTAACCAGAGGTACCTCGTAAGAACGGCCTGGTGAGTGTACCCAGAGGTACCTCGGAAACTAGTCCTGATGACTGTACCCACAGGTACTTCGGAAGGAAGGGCTGGAGACTGTACCTAGACGTACCTCGGAAGAAAGGCCTGGTGACTGTAGTCAGAGGTACCTGGGAAGGAAGGCCTGGTGACTGCACCGAGAGGTTCCTCGGAAGGAAGGCCTGGTGAGTGTACCCAGGCGCACCTCGGAAGAAAGTTCTGGTGACTGTACTCAGAGGTACCGCAGAAGGAAAGCCTGGGGACTTTACCCAGAGATAACTTAGAAGGAATGCCTGGTGACTGTACACAGATGTACCTCGGAAGGAAGGCCTGGTGACCGCGCCCAGAGGTACGTCGGAAGGAAGGTCTGGGGACCGTACCCAGAGGGACCTCGGAAGAAATGCTTGGTGACGGTACTCAGAAGTACCTGGGAAGGAAGGCCTGGTGACTGTACTCGGAGGTACCGCAGAAGGAAGCCCTGTTGACTGTACCCAGAGGTATCTCAGAAGGAAGGCATGGTGACTGTACCCAGAGGTACCTCGGAAGGAAGGCCTAGTGACTGTACCCAGAGGTACCTCAGAAGGAATGCCTGGTGACTGTACTCAGAGGTACCGCGGAAAAAGGTCTGGTGAGTGTACCCAGATGTACCTCGGAAGGATGGTCTGGTGACTATACCCGGAGGTACCTCCGAAGGAAGGCCTGGTGACTGTACTCAGAGGTACCTCAGAAGAAATACCTCGTGACTGTACCCAGAGGTACCTGAGAAGGAAGGCCTGGTGACTGTACCCAGGGGAACCTTGGAAGGAAGGCCTGGTGACTGTACCTAGAGGTAAGTCCGAATGAGGCGTGGTGACTGTACCCAGGGCATCTCCCAAGGAAAGCCAGGTGACTGCAGCCAGAGGTACCTCAGAAGAAAGGCCTGCTGACTGTTCCGAGAAGTACCTCAGAAGGAAGGCCTGATGACTCTACCCAGACGTACCCCTTCAGAAAGGCCGGGTGACTGTACTCAGAGGTACCTCGGAAGGAAGGCCTGGTGACTGTACCCAGAGGTACGTCGGAAGGAAGGCCTGGTGACTGTACCTAGAGATAACTCGGAAGAAAGGAGTGGTGACTGTACCCAGGGTAACTCCCAAGGAAAGCCTGGTGACTGTAACCAGAGGTACCTCGGAAGGAAGGCCTGCTGACTGTAGCCAGAGTTACCTCCGAAGGAAGGCCTGGTGACTGTACCCAGAGGTAACTCGGAAGAAATGCCTGGTGACTCTAAACAGAGGTACCTCGGGAGAAATCCCTGGTGACTGTACCCAGAGGTACCTCAGAAGGAAGGCCTGGTGATTGTTCCTAGAGATACCTCCGAAAGGAAGGCCTGGTGACTGTACACAGAAGTACCTCGGAAGAAAGGCCTGGTGACTGTACCCAGAGCTAACTCAGAAGAAAGACCTCGTGACTGTACCCAGAGGTACCTCAGAAGGAAGGCCTGGTGATTGTACCTAGAGGTACCTCGGAAGGAAGGCCTGGTGACTGTACCCAGAGGGACCTCAGAAATAAGCCCGGGTGCTGTACCCAGAGGTACCTCAGAAGGAAGGCCGTTGACTGTACCCAGAGGGACCTCGGAAGAAAGGCCTGCTGACTGTACCCAGAGGGAACTGAGAAAAAAGGCAGGGTGACTGTACCCAGAGGGACCTCAGAAGGATGGCCTGGTGACTATACCCAGAGGTACCTCCGAAGGAAGGACTGGTGACTGTACCCAGAGGTATCTCGGAGGGAGGGCATAGTGACTTTACCCAGAGGTACATCGGAAGGAAGGTCCAGAGACTGTACCCAAAGGTACCTCGGAAGAAAGGCCCGGTGACTGTACCCAGAGGTATCTCAGAAGCAAGACCTGGTGACTGTACCCAGAGGTACCTCAGAAGGAATGCCTGGTGACTGTACTCAGAGGTACCGTGGAAAAAAGGCCTGGTGAGTGTACCCAGAGGTACCTCGGAAGGAAGGTCTGGTGACTCTACCCAGAGGTACCTTGGAAGGAAGGCCTGGTGACTACCCAGACGTACCTCCGAAGAAAGGCCTGGTGACTGTACTCAGAGGTACCCCAGAAGAAAAACCTCGTGACTGTACCCAGTGGTACCTCAGAAGGAAGGCATGATGACTGTACCCAGAGGTACCTCGGAAGGAAGGCCTGGTCACTGTACCCAGAGCTAACTCTGAAGGAATGCCTGGTGACTGTACCCAGAGGTACCTCGTGAGAAAGGCCTGGTGACTGTACCCAGAGGTACCTCAGAAGAAAGGCCTAGAGACTGTTCCCAGAGGGACCTCAGAAAGAAGGCCGTGTGACTGTACCCAGAGATACCTCTGAAGGAAGGCCTGTTGACTCTACCCATAGGTACCTCAGAAGGAAAGCCTGGTGACTGTACCCGCAGGTACGTCGTAAGAAAGGTCTGGTGAGTGTACACAGACTTACCTCGGAAACAAGGGCTGGTGACTGTATCCAAAGGTACCTCAGAGGGAAGGTCTGGTGACTGTACCCAGAGGTAGATCGGAAGAAAAGCCTGGTGACTGTACCTAGAGGGACCTCAGAAATAATCCCGGGTGACTGTACCCAGAGGTACCTCAGAGGGAAGGGCGGTGACTGTACCCAGAGGTACCTCCTAAGGAAGGCCTGGTGACTGTAACGAGAAGTTCCTCAGAAGAAAAGCTTGATGACTCTACCCAAACGTACCCCTTAATAAAGGCCGGATGACTGTACTCAGAGGTACCTCGGAAGGAAGGCCTGCTGACTCTACCCAGAGGGACCTCGGAAGGAAGGCCAGGTGACTGTACCCAGAGGTACCTGGAAAGGAAGGCCCGGTGATTGTACCCAGAGGTACCTCGGAAGGAAGGCCTGGTGACTGTACCCAGACGCACTTCGGAAGAAAGTCCTGGTGACTGTATTCAGAGGTACCTCGAAAGGAAGGCCTGGGGACTTTACCCAGGGATACCTTAGAAGGAATGCCTGGTTACTGTACCCAGATGTACCTCGGAAGGAAGGCCTGGTGACTGTACCCAGAGATACCTGGGAAGAAATGCCTGATGACACTACCCAGAGGTACCTCGGAAGGAAGCCCTGCTGACTGTACCCAGAGGTACCTGGAAAGGAAGGCCTGGTGACTGTCCTCAGAGGTACCTCAGAAGAAATACCTCGTGACTGTACCCAGACGTACCTGAGAAGGAAGGCCTGGTGACTGTACCCAGGGGTACCTCGGAACGAAGGCCTGGTGACTGTACCTAGAGGTAACTCCGAAAGAGGCGTGGTGACTGTACCCAGGGTATCTCCCAAGGAAAGCCAGGTGACTGCAGCCAGAGGTACCTCGGAAGAAAGGCCTGCTGACTGTTCCGAGAAGTACCTCAGAAGGAAGGCCTGATGACTCTACCCAGACGTACCCCTTCAGAAAGGCCGGGTGACTGTACTCAGAGGTACCTCGGAAGGAAGGCCTGGTGACTGTACCTAGAGATAACTCGGAAGAAAGGGGTGGTGACTGTACCCAGGGTAACTCCCAAGGAAAGCCTGGTGACTGTAACCAGAGGTACCTCGGAAGGAAGGCCTGCTGACTGTAGCCAGAGTTACCTCCGAACGAAGGCCTGGTGCCTGTACCCAGAGGTAACTCGGAAGAAATGCCTGGTGACTCTAAACAGAGGTACCTCGGGAGGAATCCCTGGTGACTGTACCCAGAGGTACCTCAGAAGGAAGGCCTGGTGATTGTTCCTAGAGATACCTCCGAAAGGAAGGCCTGGTGACTGTACACAGAAGTACCTCGGAAGAAAGGCCTGGTGACTGTACCCAGAGCTAACTCAGAAGAAAGACCTCGTGACTGTACCCAGAGGTACCTCAGAAGGAAGGCCTGGTGATTGTACCTAGAGGTACCTCGGAAGGAAGGCCTGGTGACTGTACCCAGAGGGACCTCAGAAATAAGCCCGGGTGCTGTACCCAGAGGTACCTCAGAAGGAAGGCCGTTGACTGTACCCAGAGGGACCTCGGAAGAAAGGCCTGCTGACTGTACCCAGAGGGAACTGAGAAAGAAGGCAGAGTGACTGTACCCAGAGGGACCTCAGAAGGAAGGCCTTTGACTGTACCCAGAGGTAACCCTGAAGGAACGCCTGGTGATTGTACACATAGGTACCTCAGAAGGAACAACTGGAGACTGTAACCAGAGGTACCTCGTAAGAACGGCCTGGTGAGTGTACCCAGAGGTACCTCGGAAACTAGTCCTGATGACTGTACCCACAGGTACTTCGGAAGGAAGGGCTGGAGACTGTACCTAGACGTACCTCGGAAGAAAGGCCTGGTGACTGTAGTCAGAGGTACCTGGGAAGGAAGGCCTGGTGACTGCACCGAGAGGTTCCTCGGAAGGAAGGCCTGGTGAGTGTACCCAGGCGCACCTCGGAAGAAAGTTCTGGTGACTGTACTCAGAGGTACCGCAGAAGGAAAGCCTGGGGACTTTACCCAGAGATAACTTAGAAGGAATGCCTGGTGACTGTACACAGATGTACCTCGGAAGGAAGGCCTGGTGACCGCGCCCAGAGGTACGTCGGAAGGAAGGTCTGGGGACCGTACCCAGAGGGACCTCGGAAGAAATGCTTGGTGACGGTACTCAGAAGTACCTGGGAAGGAAGGCCTGGTGACTGTACTCGGAGGTACCGCAGAAGGAAGCCCTGTTGACTGTACCCAGAGGTATCTCAGAAGGAAGGCATGGTGACTGTACCCAGAGGTACCTCGGAAGGAAGGCCTAGTGACTGTACCCAGAGGTACCTCAGAAGGAATGCCTGGTGACTGTACTCAGAGGTACCGCGGAAAAAGGTCTGGTGAGTGTACCCAGATGTACCTCGGAAGGATGGTCTGGTGACTATACCCGGAGGTACCTCCGAAGGAAGGCCTGGTGACTGTACTCAGAGGTACCTCAGAAGAAATACCTCGTGACTGTACCCAGAGGTACCTGAGAAGGAAGGCCTGGTGACTGTACCCAGGGGAACCTTGGAAGGAAGGCCTGGTGACTGTACCTAGAGGTAAGTCCGAATGAGGCGTGGTGACTGTACCCAGGGCATCTCCCAAGGAAAGCCAGGTGACTGCAGCCAGAGGTACCTCAGAAGAAAGGCCTGCTGACTGTTCCGAGAAGTACCTCAGAAGGAAGGCCTGATGACTCTACCCAGACGTACCCCTTCAGAAAGGCCGGGTGACTGTACTCAGAGGTACCTCGGAAGGAAGGCCTGGTGACTGTACCCAGAGGTACGTCGGAAGGAAGGCCTGGTGACTGTACCTAGAGATAACTCGGAAGAAAGGAGTGGTGACTGTACCCAGGGTAACTCCCAAGGAAAGCCTGGTGACTGTAACCAGAGGTACCTCGGAAGGAAGGCCTGCTGACTGTAGCCAGAGTTACCTCCGAAGGAAGGCCTGGTGACTGTACCCAGAGGTAACTCGGAAGAAATGCCTGGTGACTCTAAACAGAGGTACCTCGGGAGAAATCCCTGGTGACTGTACCCAGAGGTACCTCAGAAGGAAGGCCTGGTGATTGTTCCTAGAGATACCTCCGAAAGGAAGGCCTGGTGACTGTACACAGAAGTACCTCGGAAGAAAGGCCTGGTGACTGTACCCAGAGCTAACTCAGAAGAAAGACCTCGTGACTGTACCCAGAGGTACCTCAGAAGGAAGGCCTGGTGATTGTACCTAGAGGTACCTCGGAAGGAAGGCCTGGTGACTGTACCCAGAGGGACCTCAGAAATAAGCCCGGGTGCTGTACCCAGAGGTACCTCAGAAGGAAGGCCGTTGACTGTACCCAGAGGGACCTCGGAAGAAAGGCCTGCTGACTGTACCCAGAGGGAACTGAGAAAAAAGGCAGGGTGACTGTACCCAGAGGGACCTCAGAAGGATGGCCTGGTGACTATACCCAGAGGTACCTCCGAAGGAAGGACTGGTGACTGTACCCAGAGGTATCTCGGAGGGAGGGCATAGTGACTTTACCCAGAGGTACATCGGAAGGAAGGTCCAGAGACTGTACCCAAAGGTACCTCGGAAGAAAGGCCCGGTGACTGTACCCAGAGGTATCTCAGAAGCAAGACCTGGTGACTGTACCCAGAGGTACCTCAGAAGGAATGCCTGGTGACTGTACTCAGAGGTACCGTGGAAAAAAGGCCTGGTGAGTGTACCCAGAGGTACCTCGGAAGGAAGGTCTGGTGACTCTACCCAGAGGTACCTTGGAAGGAAGGCCTGGTGACTACCCAGACGTACCTCCGAAGAAAGGCCTGGTGACTGTACTCAGAGGTACCCCAGAAGAAAAACCTCGTGACTGTACCCAGTGGTACCTCAGAAGGAAGGCATGATGACTGTACCCAGAGGTACCTCGGAAGGAAGGCCTGGTCACTGTACCCAGAGCTAACTCTGAAGGAATGCCTGGTGACTGTACCCAGAGGTACCTCGTGAGAAAGGCCTGGTGACTGTACCCAGAGGTACCTCAGAAGAAAGGCCTAGAGACTGTTCCCAGAGGGACCTCAGAAAGAAGGCCGTGTGACTGTACCCAGAGATACCTCTGAAGGAAGGCCTGTTGACTCTACCCATAGGTACCTCAGAAGGAAAGCCTGGTGACTGTACCCGCAGGTACGTCGTAAGAAAGGTCTGGTGAGGGTACACAGACTTACCTCGGAAACAAGGGCTGGTGACTGTATCCAAAGGTACCTCAGAGGGAAGGTCTGGTGACTGTACCCAGAGGTAGATCGGAAGAAAAGCCTGGTGACTGTACCTAGAGGGACCTCAGAAATAATCCCGGGTGACTGTACCCAGAGGTACCTCAGAAGGAAGGGCGGTGACTGTACCCAGAGGTACCTCCTAAGAAAGGCCTGGTGACTGTACCCACAGGGACCTCAGAAATAAGCCCGGGTGCTGTACCCAGAGGTACCTCTGAAGGAAGGCCGTTGACTGTACCCAGAGGGACCTCGGAAGAAAGGCCTGCTGACTGTACCCAGAGGGAACTGAGAAAAAAGGCAGGGTGACTGTACCCAGAGGTACCTCAGAAGGAAGGCCTTTCACTGTACCCAGAGGTACCTCTGAAGGAACGCCTGGTGACTGTACCCATAGGTACCTCAGAAGGAACGACTGGAGACTGTAACCAGAGGTACCTGGCAAAACGGCCTGGTGAGTGTACCCAGAGGTACCTCGGAAACTAGTCTTGATGACAGTACCAACAGGTACTTCGGAAGGAAGGCCTGGAGACTGTACCCAGACGTACCTCGGAAGAAAGGCCTCGTGACTGTAGTCAGAGGTACCTCGGAAGGAAGGCCTGGTGACTGTACCCAGAGTTACTTCGTGAGAAAGGCCTGGTGACTGTACCCAGAGGTACCTCAGAAGAAAGGCCTAGAGACTGTTCCCAGAGGGACCTCAGAAAGAAGGCCGTGTGACTGTACCCAGAGATACCTCTGAAGGAAGGCCTGTTGACTCTACCCGTACGTACTCAGAAGGAAAGCCTGGTGACTGTACCCGCAGGTACGTCGTAAGAAAGGTCTGGTGAGTGTACACAGACTTACCTCGGAAACAAGGGCTGGTGACTGTATCCAAAGGTACCTCAGAGGGAAGGTCTGGTGACTGTACCCAGAGGTAGATCGGAAGAAAAGCCTGGTGACTGTACCTAGAGGGACCTCAGAAATAATCCCGGGTGACTGTACCCAGAGGTACCTCAGAGGGAAGGGCGGTGACTGTACCCAGAGGTACCTCCTAAGGAAGGCCTGGTGACTGTAACGAGAAGTTCCTCAGAAGAAAAGCTTGATGACTCTA